>NC_086454.1:332981146-333133646 GCF_028390025.1 Pseudophryne corroboree | reverse complement strand
TTGGGCCCTCCCACCCACCCTTATGTTGTATAAACAGGACATGCACACTTTAACCAACCCATCATTTCAGTGACAGGGTCTGCCACACGACTGTGACTGAAATGATGGGTTGGTTTGGACCCCCACCGAAAAAGAAGCAATTAATCTCTCCTTGCACAAACTTGCTCTACAGAGGCAAGATGTCCACCTCATCATCATCCTCCGATATATCACCGTGTACATCCCCCTCCTCACAGATTATCAATTCGTCCCCACTGGAATCCACCATCTCAGCTCCCTGTGTACTTTGTGGAGGCAATTGCTGCTGGTCAATGTCTCCACGGAGGAATTGATTATAATTCATTTTAATGAACATCATCTTCTCCACATTTTCTGGAAGTAACCTCGTACGCCGATTGCTGACAAGGTGAGCGGCGGCACTAAACACTCTTTCGGAGTACACACTTGTGGGAGGGCAACTTAGGTAGAATAAAGCCAGTTTGTGCAAGGGCCTCCAAATTGCCTCTTTTTCCTGCCAGTATAAGTACGGACTGTCTGACGTGCCTACTTGGATGCGGTCACTCATATAATCCTCCACCATTCTTTCAATGGTGACAGAATCATATGCAGTGACAGTAGACGACATGTCCGTAATCGTTGTCAGGTCCTTCAGTCCGGACCAGATGTCAGCATCAGCAGTCGCTCCAGACTGCCCTGCATCACCGCCAGCGGGTGGGCTCGGAATTCTGAGCCTTTTCCTCGCACCCCCAGTTGCGGGAGAATGTGAAGGAGGAGATGTTGACAGGTCGCGTTCCGCTTGACTTGACAATTTTGTCACCAGCAGGTCTTTGAACCCCAGCAGACTTGTGTCTGCCGGAAAGAGAGATCCAAGGTAGGTTTTAAATCTAGGATCGAGCACGGTGGCCAAAATGTAGTGCTCTGATTTCAACAGATTGACCACCCGTGAATCCTTGTTAAGCGAATTAAGGGCTCCATCCACAAGTCCCACATGCCTAGCGGAATCGCTCCCTTTTAGCTCCTCCTTCAATGCCTCCAGCTTCTTCTGCAAAAGCCTGATGAGGGGAATGACCTGACTCAGGCTGGCAGTGTCTGAACTGACTTCACGTGTGGCAAGTTCAAAAGGTTGCAGAACCTTGCACAACGTTGAAATCATTCTCCACTGCGCTTGAGACAGGTACATTCCACCTCCTATATCGTGCTCAATTGTATAGGCTTGAATGGCCTTTTGCTGCTCCTCCAACCTCTGAAGCATATATAGGGTTGAATTCCACCTCGTTACCACTTCTTGCTTCAGATGACGGCAGGGCAGGTTCAGGCGTTTTTGGTGGTGCTCCAGTCTTCTGTACGTGGTGCCTGTACGCCGAAAGTGTCCCGCAATTCTTCTGGCCACCGACAGCATCTCTTGCACGCCCCTGTCGTTTTTTAAAAAATTCTGCACCACCAAATTCAAGGTATGTGCAAAACATGGGACGTGCTGGAATTTGCCCATATTTAATGCACACACAATATTGCTGGCGTTGTCCGATGCCACAAATCCACAGGAGAGTCCAATTGGGGTAAGCCATTCCGCGATGATCTTCCTCAGTTGCCGTAAGAGGTTTTCAGCTGTGTGCGTATTCTGGAAACCGGTGATACAAAGCGTAGCCTGCCTAGGAAAGAGTTGGCGTTTGCGAGATGCTGCTACTGGTGCCGCCGCTGCTGTTCTTGCGGCGGGAGTCCATACATCTACCCAGTGGGCTGTCACAGTCATATAGTCCTGACCCTGCCCTGCTCCACTTGTCCACATGTCCGTGGTTAAGTGGACATTGGGTACAACTGCATTTTTTAGGACACTGGTGAGTCTTTTTCTGACGTCCGTGTACATTCTCGGTATCGCCTGCCTAGAGAAGTGGAACCTAGATGGTATTTGGTAACGGGGGCACACTACCTCAAGAAATTGTCTAGTTCCCTGTGAACTAACGGCGGATACCGGACGCACGTCTAACACCAACATAGTTGTCAAGGCCTCAGTTATCCGCTTTGCAACAGGATGACTGCTGTGATATTTCATCTTCCTCGCAAAGGACTGTTGGACAGTCAATTGCTTGGTGGAAGTAGTAAAAGTGGGCTTACGACTTCCCCTCTGGGATGACCATCGACTCCCAGCAGCAACAACAGCAGCGCCAGCAGCAGTAGGCGTTACACGCAAGGATGCATCGGAGGAATCCCAGGCAGGAGAGAACTCGTCAGAATTGCCAGTGACATGGCCTGCAGGACTATTGGCATTCCTGGGGAAGGAGGAAATTGACACTGAGGGAGTTGGTGGGGTGGTTTGCGTGAGCTTGGTTACAAGAGGAAGGGATTTACTGGTCAGTGGACTGCTTCCGCTGTCGCCCAAAGTTTTTGAACTTGTCACTGACTTATTATGAATGCGCTGCAGGTGACGTATAAGGGAGGATGTTCCGAGGTGGTTAACGTCCTTACCCCTACTTATTACAGCTTGACAAAGGCAACACACGGCTTGACAAATGTTGTCCGCATTTCTGTTGAAATACTTCCACACCGAAGAGCTGATTTTTTTGGTATTTTCACCAGGCATGTCAACGGCCCTATTCCTCCCACGGACAACAGGTGTCTCCCCGGGTGCCTGACTTAAACAAACCACCTCACCATCAGAATCCTCCTTGTCAATTTCCTCCCCAGCGCCAGCAACTGGGTGTTGCTGGTGTACTTCAACACTGACATCTTCAATCTGACTATCAGGAACTGGACTGCGGGTGCTCCTTCCAGCACTTGCAGGGGGCGTGCAAATGGTGGAAGGCGCATGCTCTTCACGTCCAGTGTTGGGAAGGTCAGGCATCGCAACCGACACAATTGGACTCTCCTTGTGGATTTGGGATTTGGAAGAACGCACAGTTCTTTGCAGTGCTTTTGCCAGCTTGAGTCTTTTCATTTTTCTAGCGAGAGGCTGAGTGCTTCCATCCTCATGTGAAGCTGAACCACTAGCCATGAACATAGGCCAGGGCCTCAGCCGTTCCTTGCCACTCCGTGTGGTAAATGGCATATTGGCAAGTTTACGCTTCTCCTCCGACAATTTTATTCTAGATTTTGGAGTCCTTTTTTTACTGATATTTGGTGTTTTGGATTTTACATGCTCTGTACTATGACATTGGGCATCGGCCTTGGCAGACGACGTTGCTGGCATTTCATCGTCTCGGCCATGACTAGTGGCAGCAGCTTCAGCACGAGGTGGAAGTGGATCTTGATCTTTCCCTAATTTTGGAACCTCAACATTTTTGTTCTCCATATTTTAATAGGCACAACTAAAAGGCACCTCAGGTAAACAATGGAGATGGATGGATACTAGTATACTTATGGATGGACGAGCGACTGCCGACACAGAGGTAGCTACAGCCGTGGACTACCGTACTGTGTCTGCTGCTAATATAGACTGGATGATAATGAGATGAAATTAATATATATATATATATATATATATATATATATAATATCACTAGTACTGCAGCCGGACAGGTATATATATTTATTATGTAATGACTGATGACGGACCTGCTGGACACTGTCAGCTCAGCAGCACCGCAGACTGCTACAGTAAGCTACTATAGTAGTATGTATCAAGAAGAAAGAAAAAGAAAACCACGGGTAGGTGGTATACAATTATGGATGGACGAGCGACTGCCGACACAGAGGTAGCTACAGCCGTGGACTACCGTACTGTGTCTGCTGCTAATATAGACTGGATGATAATGAGATGAAATTAATATATATATATATAATATCACCAGTACTGCAGCCGGACAGGTATATATATTTATTATGTAATGACTGATGACGGACCTGCTGGACACTGTCAGCTCAGCAGCACCGCAGACTGCTACAGTAAGCTACTATAGTAGTATGTATCAAGAAGAAAGAAAAAAAAAACCACGGGTAGGTGGTATACAATTATGGATGGACGAGCGACTGCCGACACAGAGGTAGCTACAGCCGTGGACTACCGTACTGTGTCTGCTGCTAATATAGACTGGATGATAATGAGATGAAATTAATATATATATATATATATATATATATATAATATCACTAGTACTGCAGCCGGACAGGTATATATATTTATTATGTAATGACTGATGACGGACCTGCTGGACACTGTCAGCTCAGCAGCACCGCAGACTGCTACAATAAGCTACTATAGTAGTATGTATCAAGAAGGAAAAAAAAAAAAAACACGGGTAGGTGGTATACAATTATATATATATTATATACAATTATATATATATATATATATATATATATATATATTAAACTGGTGGTGATTAATTAAACTGGTGGTCAGGTCACTGGTCACACTATCAGCAACTTGCAAGTAGTACTCCTAAGCAGACAATCACAATATATACTGGTGGTCAGTGTGGTCACAATGGCAGTGTGGCACTCTGGCAGCAAAAGTGTGCACTGTACGTTAAAATATGTACTCCTGCTCTCAGACTCTAACTGCTCCCCACTGTCTCCCCCACAAGTCAGATATACAGTCACACTATCACTTCAGCAAGTAGTAGTACTCCTCCTAATGCTCCCCAAAATTACTAAAGTAAATACTGTGTCTCTCTCTACTCTAGTCTCACTCTCTTCTCTATAAACGGAGAGGACGCCAGCCACGTCCTTTCCCTATCAATCTCAATGCACGTGTGAAAATGGCGGCGACGCGCGGCTCCTTATATAGAATCCGAGTCTCGCGATAGAATCCGAGCCTCGCGAGAATCCGACAGCGGGATGATGACGTTCGGGCGCGCTCGGGTTAACCGAGCAAGGCGGGAAGATCCGAGTCGCTCGGACCCGTGTAAAAAAAACTGAAGTTGGGGCGGGTTCGGATTCCGAGGAACCGAACCCGCTCATCTCTAGTATGTATACACATATACTCGTATTAAAAGAGTTATTAGTTGTATACTCATTTTCCTGCGCCCTCCATTTGTTTTTCTCTAAATGTGCATCATTGAACTTGTGGTACGGCTCTATCGGGAGGACACTGCAGGGAAATCATTCAGTGGATGAAAATCAGAAGCCTGTTTAAAAATTGACACTACAGGATACGTGAATTTGCGTGATTTAGTTTTAACTTGTTATATATATAATACAAAAACGTACCTTAATAAAGCAGATTAGCCCAGTGATGTGTATATAACTGTGATTTGATTTGATTTCTGCTTTCCTGGAGTGGCAGTCCTTTGCTCCTGTGTAAATATATATTTATATATGCTTCACTTTTTCCACATTTTGTTATATTACAACCTTATTCAAAAAAGGGATAAAAAACACTTTTTCCCTCAAAATTCTATACACAATACCCAGGGCCGGTTCTTGCCCTTGTGGCGCCTTGGGCAAAAGTTTGGGGCGTGGCTTAATGCGGGGGCGTGGTCAGTCACGCCCCCATTTGTAGCACCGCTGAAAGGAAATTTAAAAAGAACAAAGTATACTTACTATACCCCGCTCCTGATTCCAGACCTGCAGACCTCCCCTCTTCTCCTCGGATCGATGGGAGAGACGTCAGTCATGACGTCTCCCCCATAGCACAGCATAGGCACTAGAGGTCAATTATGACCCCTAGCGTCTGTGCTACAATGCTGTGCGGTGCGCAATGATGTCATCGCGCACCGCACAGCAAAGGTCCTCTCCATGAAGGGAAACTAGACGCTTAGCGTCTGATTCCCTTCACAGCGGGGCAGGGGGGGACCAGCGCCACGAAGGGAAACTAGACGCGTAGCGTCTGGTTCCCTTCTCACAGCGGGGATAGGCACAGCGCGGGGGCACTGCTGGGGGGCACTCTGCACAGTGGTGGATCTTGCCATGGTGCGGCGCCCTCCGGAAGGCGCCGGCGCCCTCCAGAAGGCGGCGCCCTGGGAAAAAGTCCTGCTTGCCCGTGGCAAGATCCGCCACTGACAATACCCCATAATGACAATATGTCAATAATTCAACATATTCAATAAAAAACGGATTCGACAGTCCCGCTGTCGAAAAACGGACCAATTGACGATAGTGTGCGTCCTGGATTCGACTTTATGGACGGCACAAAAGTGTTAAAAAAAAACTGAAAAAAATTGCGTGAGGTCCCCCCTCCTAAGCATAACCAGCCTCGGGCTCTTTGAGCTGGTCCTGGTTGTAAAAATTCGGGGGGAAAAATTACATGGGATCCCCCGTATTTTAACAACTAGCACCGGGCTCTGCGTCCGGTCCTGGTGCCAAAAATACGGGGGACAAAAAGCGTAGGGGTCCCCCGTATTTTTGGAACCAGCACCGGGCTCCACTAGTCAGAGAGATAATGCCACAGCCGGGGGACACTTTTATATCGGTCCCTGCGGCCCGGGCATTAAATCACTAACTAGTCACCCCTGGCCGGGGTACCCTGGAGGAGTGGGGATCCCTTAAATCAAGGGGTCCCCCCCTCCAGCCACCCAAGGGCCAGGGGTGAAGCCCGAGGCTGTCCCCCCCATCCATGGGCTGCGGATGGGGGGCTGATAGCCTTGTGTCAAATAAAAGAATATTGTTTTTGCAGCAGAACTACAAGTCCCAGCAAGCCTCCCACGCAAGCTGGTACTTGGAGAACCACAAGTACCAGCATGCGGGGGGGAAACGGGCCCGCTGGTACCTGTAGTTCTACTACAAGAAAAATACCCAAATAAAAACAGTACACACACACCGTGACAGTACAACTTTATTACATACATGCACACTTGCATTCATACATACTTACCTATGTTGACACGAGGCTCGGTCCCCTTGTCCTCGTAGAATCCATGGGTGTGCTTCATGCACACTGCCGGGGGACAAACCGCTGCCCACCAATGTATATAATATATCCCCTGCCCACCAATGCATTATGTCCCCCGGCAGTGTGCATGCAGCATGTGTTCCTAGTACACAGCATGCATATTGATATGCTGTGTACTGAGAACACATGCTGCATGCACACTGCCGGGGGACATAATGCATTGGTGGGCAGGGGATATATTATATACATTGCTGGACAGTGGTTTTTATTAAATTCATTGGTGGCCAGTGTGTTATTGGTGGCCAGTGTTTTATACATTGGTGGCCAGTGGGAACACTGTGCTATACTTACCGAAGGCGCGCTGCTCCTCTTCCACGATGCTGCGGCTGACTGTGCTGCGGCTGCGCTCCTCTTCAGTGACGGCCGGGAGTTCCTCTGATGACGGACGGACGGGCGTGGCGTGCAGGCGGCGGGACGGAGGATCGTGAGTATCGTTCATCGCTGATACATACACAATGAACGATACCGCACATTGTATATGTCGGTATCGTTCAGATTGACTTGCATGTATCAGCAATGATAGACCAGCGATGAACGAGCGTGGGGCCGCGCATCGTTCATCGCTGGTATATACACACTGCACGATTTGAACGAGTTCTCGTTCATTATTGAACGAGATCGTTCAAATCGTGCAGTATTATCTACAAGTGTGTAGGGCCTATTACTCCTAGCTAGCGATCACTTCAGTCTGTTTAGTTCCTGTTTTGACGTCACAAACACGCCCTGCGTTCGGCCAGCCATGCCTGCGTTTCTCCAGGCACGCCCGCGTTTGTATCTGACACCCACTTCCTGTCAATCACTCTGCGGCCAGCAGTGCGACTGAAATGCGTCGCTAGACCTTGTGTGAAACTGCATCGGCTTTTGTGAAAGTACGTTGCGTGTGCGCATTGAGCCGCATACGCATGCGCAGAAGTGCAGATTTTTAGCCTGATCGCTGCGCTGCAAACAACGGCAGCTAGCGATCAACTCGGAATGACCCCCATTGTCTATACACGGTGCGATATTGGCTATGTGCGATTTTTACTATACTTTGTACTAGATAGTCAAAATTGTCTATTTTTTTCTTGCAATACCGATCCTGCGGGGCCGCGCATCGGTATCGCAAGCTATGTACACACGGTGCAATTTGGACGACTTGGGCCCCCACTGGGCCCCTCATTCAGTTAGTACCCTCAACCCCACCCTCTCGGCACCCCTCCGTCAGACCTGGGCCCAGGTAATTAGTACCCTCCCCCCACCCTCTCGGCACCTGTGATACATACTTGCCTACTCTCCCGAAAGCTGCGGGAGGCTCCCGTTTTTTGGGGTAGCCCCCCGCACCCCCGGAAGAGTAGGCAGGTCTCCCGCATCCTGCTCGCACCCTAGTGATGCGGGCAGGATGGAGAGATAATCACCCGTATTCGCGGGTCCGTGGGGTGGAGGAAGGGATTAAAATGATGCAAATTGGGTCACTTTAGCCCATCCCCTTCACGCGGACTCGCAAAGCGCAGCGTTTTCCAAAGCAGGCAGAGCTTGATGATGTCACAGCCTGGCCCCGCCCCCCAAAGTCTCCTGCAGCGTCTCCTTCCCGGGCTTCTCCCAGAGAGGAGAAATGTAAAGTAGGCAAGTATGCTCTGATAGTATGCACTGTTGCAGTAAGCCAGAGCAATCAGCTTGCATGCCTATGATTTAATTACAGTGCTTGCAGCAATGCAGCAAATTGTTGTCATACTTACATTGCTGGTTGGTGATCCCAGGCCTGATATCGATACTAAAACTTATTGTGGATAAAATGAATGCCACGATTTAGAAATACAGTGCAGACTGTGCTACATGGAAACATTTCTTTTATTGAAACAAGTAACAGTCTACATTTCACTTACAGGTACGTCTGCAACAGGAGGCAGCTCACCAGTGTAATATATCGTCTGCGAAAGTACTCCATACATTACCAGTCAGACTTCCCAGAATCCCAGTCCATTTCCTTGCCATAAAATAAAACTAAAATCTCTCTCTCTCTCTCATCCCCATCTCTCTCTCCTCTCATCCGCAAATCTCTCTCTCTCTCTCTCTCTCTCATCCCCATCTCTCTCTCCTCTCTCTTCTCCATCTTTCTCTCTTGCCCTATCACTATCTCTCTCTTCTCTTCCCCATCTCTCTCTCCTCTCATCCCCAAATATCTCTCTCTCATCCTGATCTCTCTCTCTGTGGTCCCCATCTCTTTCTCGCGTCCCCATCTCTCTCACTTTATCTCTCTACTCTCTTCCCCATCTTTATCTCTCTCTTGTCCCCTCTCTTTCTATGTCATCCCCATCTCTCTCTCTCTCTCTCTCTCTCTCTCTCTCTCTCTCTCTCTCTCTCTCTCTCTCTGGTCCCCATCTCTCTCTCTCTTGTCCTTCTCCCTCTCATCTCCATATCTCTCTCTCTCTCTCTTCCCCATCTATCTCTTCCCCATCTCTTTCCCTGTCTCCTATCTCTTCCCCATATCTCTCTCTCTTCCCCATCTTTATGTCTCTGGTACCCATCTCTCTCTCTCTCTCTCTCTCTCTCTCTCTCTCTGTGTTCCCCATCTCTCTCTCTCTCCCCATCTATCTCTTCCCAATCTTTCTCTTTCTCTTCCACATCTCTCTCTCTCTCTCTCTCTCTCTCTCTCTCTCTCTCTCTCTCTCTCTCTCTGTGTGTTACCCATCTCTCTCCCCATCTATCTCTATCTCTACCACATCCTGGTCCAGAAAAAACCTCGACACCTCTTCATCTTCCACCGCTGCATTTGCATGGAATAAATCCTTCTACGCTCACCCTCTCAAAGATTGTCGAGGATATAACGCAAATTTATGTGCTTCGTGGGGCGAAGAATCCAGCCTTGAAGGATTTATTCCATGCAAATGCAGCGTTGGAAGATGAGGAGGTGTCGAGGTTTTTTCTGGACCAGGATGTCATCATGCCCAGAGTAGCTCACGCGATTATCGAGCTGACACCCACCGGTGAGTGTAAGATGTCAAAACTCGTGGATACGACGAAGACAGTCCTAATGCAAGCGACATCTTTCTCAGAGATTGCAATCCCCCTCATCGCAAAAATAACTAATTACGAAAGTAATCAGTGTAAAAGACTAGTTACCGTTCTCAGCAATACATCTCGGAATAACACCTGGGCGAATTTCTGCTCTACGTGCAGTGTCCGACTTGCTATGGTGATGCGGGGTGTGAGTTGGTTCAATAAGGCTTTAGGGAGACCTATCAAGGGACTCGAGGTACCTGATATTTTAGAATGTAGTGTCACTTTTCAAGTGGATCGATCTATGATGTGTTATGAGTGTAAGCAAGGGAATCATGCCCACATCTGGGCAAGGGTACCCGCTAATGCTCAATTGGATTCGTTGTCATCTGCACATACCAAAATGAGGATCCCTTACTTTGGTTCAACTACTAGTGAGAAAAGTAATTTATCATTGCACAAGGTTGATGGATTGTCACGGGCAGCTCGTCGAGCTATCAGAATATCCATGCTATGTACTTGGATATTCGGCACAGAGGAGGTTGCATGGACAATAGCCATGGATTTTGCAAGTACGAGAGCTCGATTCGATCTCCCTGTATTGCAAGCACTGACGCCTATTGTGGCGAGTGTGAACATAAATCACCGATTACATGAGAGTTCAACGCAGGTTAGTTACAGCAGTGCAAGAGACGGTCGAGCTAGCCGATATGCAGTCTTATCTACCGACAACTTCTCAAACTTATCATCATCAGGATGTCAAGACACAAACTTTGTTTACCAGACCGGTATGCTGATGCTATTCTCTCTCATTGAGGATCATTACCGTAACCAGGAGACAACCGGTAATGACGATCTGGTTCTGCACTTGCATATTAGAAATAAATGTTGCATCGTTGACTTAGATCCTGACGAGTATTTAAATTCGGAGACCCAGAAATTACTTAAGATCAAAATCAGCTCAAAGAACAAACTTGTTTATGACGAAGAACCTTTGACCTGTGCTCAAATCCGTGATGCTACCCTAACATCTCAAGAGATTCGACAGGTGAACCTTCGGTACTGGAGCAATGATGAGATACAGAGAATCGGGGCTTCTGTCACTGGGTCCTTGCTATTCCAAACTATGATGGCCAACGAAAAGAGTATGGCTCGATTCATGATCGCTGAAGGTGATAGAGACTCAGTAGTTGGTTACGTAACAAGCTTTCTCACTTGGAGTCCTCTTCTCATCATGTACTCATTTTGTGTCAATTTATTACTGTACATGTCATCAGAACTCGTGAGTGGGAGGACTATAGGAATTTCTATTATCATGGACAGGCTCTCACTCTATCTTCACACGATGAGTCATGAGAACTTGAGCCCCATTCGCATGATTTTGTCTCATCCTAGGATTCAGGTTACAATAAAAGAAGAACTATCGTCAAATCTCCTCCCGTATGAGTACTTAACCCCTGATTTGCGAATTGATGACCTCATAGTGTTGATCACCACCCTCTGTGAGATGTTGCTGCTAGATAGCAAACTGCAGAGGCTCTGGTACATTATCGTGTGTAACCCAGAGGAAAGGAATCGTTCTGATATAATCACAAGAAAGAACGACAACTACCTCTCCTATAAATTTGTATGGGATATATGCGGATACACTCCATTGATGTCCATACTTCAAACAAGTATCCAGCAATACAAAGATAGTCTGACAGGGCCACAATCTCTCGTTACTAATCCACATAAAATGGATCTCTCAGTTGAAGCTTTCCCAGCCAACGAAATGTACATTGCGTCATCTTGTATAACTGAGTGGAGTAGGCAAAAATTACCTCAGGCATTAAGTATGAGAGATCACATCAGGCATGTTGACTGCCATCCACATAAGCCGCTGATTGTATTGGACAAGATCTTCACAAAATGGGCTGAAACATTGTCTATCCCGAGTATAACCTCAGTGCAGAAAATATCTGTAAACCCTCAGGAGCTGCCTCTTCTTCTGCAGCCAAAACAACCAGTTGATACCAGTTATTCTCTGAGAGTGAATGGCATCCATAGAACGAGTCATTATAAAATCTGGTCGTTCCTTAATACACTCCGTGATCAGGGGACATGCCCACAACATGTCCTGTGTCTAGCAGAAGGATCTTTCTAGCTAAAGCATATATGGTAACTAATGCAGAGGGCTGACTAACTAATGCAGAGGGCTGACCACTGTTTCTAGCTAAAGCATATATGGTAACTAATGCAGAGGGCTGACTAACTAATGCAGAGGGCTGACCACTGTTTCTAGCTAAAGCATATATGGTAACTAATGCAGAGGGCTGACTAACTAATGCAGAGGGCTGACCACTGTTTGTAGCTAAAGCATATATGGTAACTAATGCAGAGGGCTGACTAACTAATGCAGAGGGCTGACCACTGTTTCTAGCTAAAGCATATATGGTAACTAATGCAGAGGGCTGACCACTGTTTCTAGCTAAAGCATATATGGTAACTAATGCAGAGGGCTGACCACTGTTTCTAGCTAAAGGATATATTTGGTAAATTGTTAAGTGGATTAATATCTGTAGTCAGCAAAAACTGTGAAAACTGAGATCTTTGACTGTCACTACGGTTGCAGGTTTCTTGGCCATTTTCTGCAGAAGAACCAGTTCATCTACCAGGGCTATCTTGCGGCTTGTAGCATCTGCTGTGGTGGTTTAGTGATCTCACATTTGGTAGTTGATTTACACCTTTTGGAGGAGGGTTGCTGTGTGGGGGAGGGGGTTGTAATCACAAGGAGCTTGTGTTTGGAGACTTACTTAACCAGTACAGCATAGGACGCCAGGCCCATTAGGACGCTGCAGTGGCTAGTATATGAAGTGGCTAGTTATTAAGTGGCAGCTAATATCAATAGCAGTGTTATACCTGTGTTAAACCGAAGGAAAACAGAAGGCAAACAAACTAATAAGATAACAAACGACTGCATTACAACCTAAATACTCTGGAACTTTATGTGGCCTCTCCTCGCCTCAAACATGAGAACACCAAGACCAGGCTTACCACCTCTCTGGCTGAGAACATCAAGTCTGCCCCTGGGCCTAACCATCAAGATGAACAGGGAACAATGGGGGAAGAGGACCAGGATCAGCAGGGACATCACCATTGCGTCTGAGTATGCCCCCCACATTCTCCTTCCCAGCCGTACTAAGATCTGATCAAAATGTTATCCCACTCCTACTTCGGCCACTAGTTACCTGCTATTGTGTTTTTGTTTTTCTTTCCTCTTCATTGCTCGCTTCCACCCCACCATGTGTTTTTCCTGTAATGTTTACCTCCACTGATTGCACACCTTTCCATTGTGCCCTACATGCAGGGTACATCATACGACTACATAAGCATCAGTTTTCCAATATATGAACTTGGCCTTGTATGGCTCACCTCCCACAGTGTAACCTTCAAAGTGCGCCCAACATGGCTGCCCCATATGGTACACTTGTGGATGGGATGAAAAATACATGGACTCTGAAATCACCCCCATTTTGTGTCATCTCTTCTAGGGGTAGACTATTCCACCCTGAGTAATCCTACGCGGAGCGCCCAAGATGGCTGCTGCACTTGGTACCTATGAGGGTGGAATACACAACCCTTTGAAGTCATTACCCAAAATACCTACACCAATCCTGCGTTATGCTTTCTGTGGGCTTAAGGTTTTTCTTTTATGTCTGTGTTGCTTGTCTATTGTTGTATTACTCAAATCCTCTGTATCATGTGTATTGTTTTTGATGTCTGTAAAGCGCCTTGAGTCCAGTTGGAGAAAGAGCGCTATATAAATAAAATTATTATTATTATTATTATTATTATTATTATCTTGTAGTATGATGGACGCAATCTCAGTCATATTTCCTACTGCTAATCTCTTCTATAACTCTCTCATGAAAGAACAAAGCCAGGTAGAGCAACGAGGGACGATTCACTTCCCCAAGGAGTATTCACGGATATGTTCGTTGACCAATAGAGACCAGAGTGCGAACCTTACTATCTTGTTTGATGGCACTTGTGCAAGTACGGACTTATGTGATGATGCATCTGTGACGCTCATCCAGAGAATTTGCGGATGTTCAACGATTGAGCTTATCACATGTGACGCAGAGATCAATTGGACCAAAACGAGAGACGAAAGGATTCGTCTCTATAGTAATGTGTTATTGCTGTGTCAAAGTGTATTGTCCCCCGTAGGTCATCTCTTCATTAAGGTGTTGATCGATGACGACGAAACCTGGCTTTGGCTCCTGAATACAATCCGCTATAATTTCAGTTCTATTAGAATTTATCTGGGTGTATTTTCAAACTTCAACACATCCGAAATATATGTAACAGCATCACTCTCAAGACATTCTTTTTTGGTTGACAAGAATTCCTTTCCGGTAGAAGTATCTTACATATCAGATCGTACAAACATTTTGGAAAGGATTCTGATCTTCGAAAGAGAGTTGAGCTATTCAGATCAGCAGTCATTGCAGAACGATGTGACCTCCAAGGGTTATCCTCAGCCCTCAATACACTCGGATTCTCCGGGATCAAGGATTTGATCAAAAATAGATATAACGTTGACTATTTGGCAGTCAATCATTCAGCGACCATCATGTCCATTGTTGAGATTATCAAGGCGATTATAAAGATCGAGACAAGATCAGGGGTTAGAAAGAGCAAATTACAACCATTTAATGTCTTGGAAACAGGGATGATCAAAACATATGCACTCAGGGCTGATATGATAAAGGAAATCCTTTTATTAGCACTACATCAGAGTGACATGTTTCACCCAGAGGTAACTCATTGGAGACCGAGCAGGAAACCCATTGTAATGATCCAACATCATTTCCGTAAACGAGACAGAGAGACAATTGAGAGGATTCTATTCATGATTAATACATTCCACTTAGAGCAGGCATGTCCAAACTGCGGCCCTCCAGCTGTTGAGAAACTACACATTCCAGCATGCCCTGACACAGTTTTACTGTCAGAGAATGCTAAAGCTGTGTCAGGGCATGCTGGGATGTGTAGTTTCTCAACAGCTGGAGGGCCGCAGTTTGGACATGCCTGACTTAGAGCGACCCCTTCAAAAGACTCTATGGAAAGTCCTTGGAGACTTGACATTACACTCATAAATGTAACCCTCTTTCCACACTAATCTATTGATTGATTATCCTAAATGTGCCTCCACCCAAGCTATGAGATTATTTTGGTTGGGCTTGCTTGGGTAAACCCTATCCCCTAATAAGGTGATTCTTCAATATATATTCATGTGCATGTAAATACAACTTCTCTTTGACTTTAATATACCTGTTCTCTTTTCCAGCTGTCTCCGTACGACTTCCAGCAACACCAGGAAGAATGGTAAGTATAGTAGTTTCAATGTCACAGTAATAAATATTTAATAACATTACATAGCCATATATGAATATGTAAATATATTTCTTAATATACTCCTTTTTCCCTTTCTAAACTATTTGCCTTAGTGTGCCTATACAATTATAAATGCATGCAACACAAAAAAAACTCTCCGCCTTCTCTACGGCAACAAATAACCCGGCTACCCTTGTCCTGTTAGTGCACTCGTTGGGGCCCTGGGTTCCTGAGTTAGAGTTATAGTAGTATCTGGAAGGATATATTTTCATTACAATGTTGCAATCCTGCTATAAATAGCATATCAGGTAGTCTCTACTGAATATTAATGGGGTCCAAGGAGCCGATATTCCCGTCTGTTGCTCTAACTGTGGATTGAATAGGCTGTAGATACTTTCCCTTAATAATTTCCGGCACTGTCTTTGAAGTATCAGTTCTCTCTGGTACAGAAAGGATAATGCGAGCCTTTGTTTACTGTTGTAGCATTTTCTATCCAATAAATTATGACTTGCAGCTATGTAGAATTCAGTGTCTGCTAGACTGCGACTGTTACTTATGTTTCCTTTCTAGCTGTCCAAAGGGAAGTTTTTATATGTAACAAAGTCTTCTGTCTAACTAGTCACCAAATTGTTTCTCACGGACTGGTGACTGCAGCAGATGTCCTTTTCTGTACTATGCAGCCTCCAACAGATGATATAAATAACATATGCAGTAGTATCTATATGGGAAGCTGTAACCTTTAATATGTCTTACAATTGTCCAGTATGTCACGTATAGCAAAGGCTTCAGCAGTCCCTTGTATGGTATCTCGGCCAATATTCTATATAACGGTTACTATTAATGTATTCAATCCTTTCACTAAATATCAGCATCATTTTATAATACTGTATAATTGAATTCAGCAGCTAAATAACTGATTCTGCTATAAGCAATGCCTGTAGCTAAGGTTATATGTCCCACTCCTGTAGCTACATTGATAAGTGTCATGCAGCTGGGGTTGTATAGTGCATAGTGGGAGTTTACGTAACCCCACTTCTCAGCTGCTGCGCTCCCTCTGCGACTAGGCCACTCCCCCAACTCTATGCTGAATGGCTGCTCCAGAGGGATGGTCACTCACCCAGTCATACCACACCGAATTTGGGTCTATGGGTCTGTGCTGTAGCCTAGCCCCTTCGATTCCTCAGGGAGGCTGTCCCTACTTCTACCAGCCGCTGAATTTGGAGGATCGACTTGCCTGACCGGCGCTCCAGCCCTCCACACTTTCACTCTCCTGGCCTCCTATGCAATCAGTGCTGGCAGAGAGAGGTAAGGCGCTGTCCATCCTGGACTGTAGTCTCTCCTCACTCACGCGTCTACCACCGCGGCAGCTCCGGGTGTCAGCAATCCCCACACTTCACTGATCCCCACAACTGATTTCGACAGGGGTCACCTCCTTTACTGGTAAGAGATCCCCCTGTCCTCCGTCACTGCTCCTCACTATTTCACAGGCTACTGGCTCTCCCCCAATTGCCGCACCAGCAGCCCCCCTATAACCTCCTCTCCAACTGCTCGTGACTCCCGCTCCCCAGCTGTGGCATGCGGACGATGCCGCCACGGGGACAGTCCAGCAGCTTCTTCCCCCTCCACTGTACTATAGCATACAAATTAACACTATTAACATTACACATACACATATACTTTATACTAATATAGCTCCCTAATAGTAACCAGGGATTACACCCATCTCTCTCTCTCTCTCTCTCTCTCTCTCTGTGTGTTACCCATCTTTCTCCCCATCTATCTCTTCCCAATCTTTCTCTCTCTTCCCCATCTCTGGTCCCCATATCTCTCTCTCTCGCTCTCTCTTCCCCATATCTCTCTATCTCTTCCCATCTCTTTCTCTATCTCTCTTTCTCTTTCCCATCTCTTTCTCTATCTCTCTTTCTTTTCCCCATATCTCTGTTATGCACACCAGTGCCAGCAGGAATGTACTGGTGTCTGAACGGTGAGGGATGCAAAACAAATGAACTCACAGACAGACTGGGGAATATGACATTACATACACAGAAGGTGATAGGGTAACAAAATAAACACAAAGTGAACAGAGAAGCCCAAAGGCTAAGAAACTGGGTGTCTCCCTAGTATTAGGAATGCTCAGATGGAAAGAAGCGAGATGTAGTGATTTAATACGTAGAGAACCCGAAATGCTGTTGCTAAGGGCAACAGCAAAACCCTAAAGGGTTACCAACGGGTGTGGCAGTAAACTCCTTGGTCAGAGATGGAATAATAGACACAAGGAGAGTCTCCACAATCCTAGTCCTCACTTGCAGTGCACTGGTTCAGCTTACTGCCACTAAACTGACACCTGAACACCTTGCACAGTGAGAAAGGATTTTGGCAGGCAAGTCTGAGAATACAGCCGCAAACTTGCTAGGTTCACAGAGTAGCAAAAGAACCCCAGCAGGTTAAACGACTGACTCCAGTCTTACTGCTAGGTCTGGATTGGCAGAGTGTAATACCAAATCCCAAGGCCTATTTGCAGTAAGCAACAAACAAATACAAAGTTTACACTGTACTAGCTAGCTTTCAGGAACTGACTAACCAACAAAGATTCAGCAGCATCTGCCTAACCTGAGAAGAGGGTTTATATAGCAGGTGCTGTCCACGCCCCACTCAGACCTCACAGACTGTGAGCACAAAAAACAGCACCGGTTCCCCTGCCGTGCACAGAGCCTGTAACCACTGCACAGCAAAAGACCCGAACCGGAGTATCAGCTACGCTCAGGTTACTCCGCTAGCACTTGTCTCCCGGTTGCCATGATGACGTGGCAGCACAGAGCAGGAGACCCTAACAATCTCTCTCTCTTGTCCCCATCTCTGTGTCTCTGGTCCCCATATCTCTCTCTCTCGCTCTCTCTCTCTTCCCTATATCTCTCTCTCTCTTCCCTATCTATCTATCTCTTCCCTATCTCTTTCTGTATCTCTCTATCTCTTCCCCATATCTCTCTCTCTCTCTCTCTTCCCAATCTTTCTCTCTCTGGGTGGAATGTAGCAATGCTAAAAATGTGTTTTTTTGAGGTTTGGCCACTTACCGCGTGTGCATCAAGCCCTGTAAATGTAATACATTCCGGTGCTTGGATGCGGTAGGCAACGCCATCTGTAGACCATTTCGTATCAACCTAATGACTGTCAATCACAACATTGTTTATCCATTGATACAGAGCCCAATCGCACAGTCTCAGAAATGTTTGGAAAATGTATAGGGCGTTCCGGGACAGGGTGGTGGCTAAGCAGACGTTCCATCTTAAGGGCATGTTATGATAGGGTTGCGGGCGTGCCACTGATAGTGGCTGTGTACTGAGACACAGAAACAGGGGCGTAGCTACACCTTTGTGGGCCCCATAGCACAATTTCCACGGGGCCCCCAGACTGGGGCTGTCACAAATCAAACTGTCAGTGAGCTGTCACCTGCATGTGGGTGGGCTCAGTAAAAGATGATCATACCGTCTGTGCATTGTTTTTACATAACTTTTATCTAAACTCCATGAACTACTCAGTAAGAGCGACAGCATACCAAAGAAACAAAATCTATTTGTGAACCCCGCATCCATGTGTTTAGAATAATTCAGCCTATGGGCCTAATTCAGACCTGGTCGCACGCAGGCTATTTTTTGCACTGCTGCAACCAGGTAATCGCCGCCTACAGGGGAGGGAGTAAACGCTGTGCAGGGGTGCGATCGGCTGTGCAGAACTGCACAAGTTCGTGCAGTTTCTGCAGAGCCCAGGACTTAATCAGCCGCTGCGATGATCTGAGATGTTGCTGACATCAGGAACCCTCCCTGGAAACAACCGGGGCCAAGCCTGCGTTTTTCCGGACACTCCCAGAAAACGGTGAGTTGCCACCCACGAACACCTTCTTCCTGTCAATCTTCTTGCGATGGCCGGTGCGATCGCTTTCTTAGTTCGTTTCGGAGCTGCTCGGCGCCGGCGGTCGACGCGCCTGCGGATTGTGGGTCACACGCATGTGCACTACAGACCCGATCGCACGGCTGCGAAAAAATGCAGCGTGCCATCGGGTCTGAATGGCCCCCTATGTCTCCAGCAAAACAATAACATGTGGACAGCGCTTATATCTTCTTATATCTTCTGCAACAGCTGACATATCTGACAATACAGCTGAGTAGTCCTATATGGCAGGAGCTGTCTCAAGACATTGATCTGCTTTTTGCAACAGATGTTTTCTGTGTGTTACTTATTTTCACTTACTGAACAGCATGGGATCAATTCGCCATTTCCGTCTTTAGTTACCGTATGTGACACTGAGCCCCGGCTACATATCAATACACCAACAACACTCAATAGAAGCATTTATCACCTAACCAAGCAGGGAAACAGCTAACGCTAAAATGGAAAACAAAACACACATTGCTTGTCCCGGCTCCAATTAGTGGAAGTGCAGTGATGAATGTCCTCAACCCAAGATTTGGGGGCTGATTGAGAGGTGGACGCAATGCAGTCGGTTGTTGCAGCCGCTACTGTGAATGTAAGCTAGTTCCGCAGGGTTCATCTTGTGCATATAGGCTTCCGTCATCCACTGTCACGGACGCAGCATTAGATCATCTGCAAAAATATCGGCTATCGGAGGAACCCTCAGGTTACATAGTCATCTACAGACTGGCATCCAGGTAACAAGCAGAGCCGGCCCTAACCAATATGATGTCCTAGGCAAGATTTTGGCTGGTGCCCCCTAGCACCGACACTAGTTCTACAGGAGATGCCTGGCATGAGTCAGCTGGCAGCTCTGCTAACGCCGGGCGCCTTTTGTTTATGAAAATACATCTTAATTGCATTACTATGTGGCTAGGGTGCACAAGCAGCTTCTGCTGATAAAAATGATATGCAGCATGCCTATATTCTGTGTGCGACTGCGGCTGTATCTGCATACGAAATGCTACATTACAGTGATTTCCAGGAATACACTGCAACGTAGCATTTCGTATGCAGATACAGCCGCAGTCACACACAGAATATATGCATGCCGCATATCATTTTAATCAGCAGAAGCTGCTGGTGCCCCAAAGCATACCAAATGCCCTAGCCCTAGGCATTTGTCTAGTATGCCTATGCCTAAGGCCGGCTCTGGTAACACGCACAGATAAGCCCTACAATTGCTCTATCCCATAGTTGGAAATAAGGACACTATCAGCATTCCCCTCATTTGGCTTCCATCCAGCCAGGGTCGGACTGGGGAATGCTGCTGTAGGCGCCCATGCTTAATGGTGTAGCCAGGTTCCAGTAGGGGCGTGGCCAGGCACCACAGAGGTTTGGCTAACCATTACATGTTCTGTGCCCCTCGGTAAATATATAAAAAACCAAATTATTGTGCAGTATAATGTAACATATGTATTATGCATAAATCCAGTGCACTAGGATAGTCTGGAACTTGATCCCTAGTGGAGGAGGAGGGCCTACAGGCAGCAGGGCCCACCGGTGGTTTCCCCTGTTCCCCTGTGGGCCAGTCCAAACCTGCATCCAGCTCTGCAGAAGAATAGACCTTTCCTGGTTGAAGATTCGAAGGAAAGGAAGAGCTGCATCACGTTGTCACCTAGACTGTTAACTATTTCATTATTATGGTTCCTTCTTTGACTCATCAAGTGCAAGTGTTTATTGGACCAGCAGTGTGGCAGGAAGATATATACCCGTGCGTATCTGTTATTTATTACAGACTGGGTTCCATGAACCAGACATCCACTGCCAGAATAGATAGCGCCACCAAGTCTATTGATTTCTGTAATGAGCTAGCAATCTCTATGTGTACAGGTAATGGATTGCATCACCTCCTCTGAGACCTTTTCCAGTATTCTTCTTCTTTTCTGGCCGTAACTATGGCAACTGTCAATAGTGTGTGTCGCCATGTGGGAGTAAATCATACACATATACCCAGAGGGTGTGATGACATTTTCCAGTATACAGCGTTCCCTATGTCACAGATCACTGATTACAATGAAATCTGCTAGGAAAATATTTGAGAAACCATCATACTGGAATGATATATTTTGTTACTCATGAACTTTATGATTTCAGGTAAATAAAGGAACTCAGCTGTCATATGGTAAAAATAAGAATTTACTCACCGGTAATTCTATTTCTCGTAGTCCGTAGTGGATGCTGGGGACTCCGTAAGGACCATGGGGAATAGACGGGTTCCGCAGGAGACTGGGCACTCTAAAGAAAGATTAGGTACTATCTGGTGTGCACTGGCTCCTCCCTCTATGCCCATCCTCCAGACCTCAGTTAAGGAAACTGTGTCCGGAAGAGCTGACATTACAAGGAAAGGATTTTGGAATCCAGGGTAAGACTCATACCAGCCACACCAATCACACCGTACAACTTGTGATAACCATTCCCAGTTTACAGTATGAACAAAACTGAGCATCACTCAACGGATGGCTCATAACAATAACCCTTTATAAAGCAATAACTATATACACGTATTGCAGAAAGTCCGCACTTGGGACGGGCGCCCAGCATCCACTACGGACTACGAGAAATAGAATTACCGGTGAGTAAATTCTTATTTTCTCTAACGTCCTAGTGGATGCTGGGGACTCTGTAAGGACCATGGGGATTATACCAAAGCTCCCAAACGGGCGGGAGAGTGCGGATGACTCTGCAGCACCGAATGGGCGAACACAAGGTCCTCCTCAGCCAGGGTATCAAACCTGTAGAATTTTGCAAAAGTGTTTGACCCTGACCAAGTAGCAGCTCGGCAAAGCTGTAATGCCGAGACCCCTCGGGCAGCCGCCCAAGAAGAGCCCACTTTCCTTGTGGAATGGGTTTTTACTGATTTAGAATGCGGCAATCCCGCCGCAGAATGAGCCTGCTGAATCGTATTACAGATCCAGCAAGCAATAGTTTGCTTTGAAGCAGGGGCACCCAGCTTGTTGGGTGCATACAGGATAAACAGCGAGTCAGTCTTCCTGACTCCAGCCGTTCTGGTCACATAAATCTTCAAAGCCCGGACTACGTCCAGCAACTTGGAGTCTTCCAAGTCACGAGTAGCCGCAGGCACCACAATAGGTTGGTTCAAATGAAAAGATGACACCACCTTTTGGCAGGAATTGCGGACGAGTCCTCAATTCTGCCCTGTCCATATGGAAAACCAGACAGGAGCTTTTACATGACAAAGCTGCCAATTCTGACACACGCCTAGCCGAAGCAAAGGCCAACAGCATGACCACTTTCCACGTGAGATACTTGAGCTCCACGGTCTTAAGTGGCTCAAACCAGTGGGATTTCAGGAAATCCAACACCACGTTAAGATCCCAAGATGCCACTGGTGGCACAAAAGGGGGCTGAATATGCAGCACTCCCTTAACAAATGTCTGAACCTCAGGCAGTGAAGCCAGTTCTTTTTGAAAGAAAATGGATAGGGCCGAAATCTGGACCTTTATGGACCCCAATTTTAGGCTCATAGTCACTCCTGACTATAGGAAGTGCAGGAATCGACCAAGCTGGAATTCCTCTGTAGGGGCCTTCTTGGCCTCACACCAAGCAACATATTTTCGCCATATACGGTGATAATGCTTTGCTGTCACGTCCTTCCTAGCCTTTATCAGCGTAGGAATAACTTCATCCGGAATGCCCTTTTCTGCTATGATCCGGCGTTCAACCGCCATGCCGTCAAACGCAGCCGCGGTAAGTCTTGGAACAGACAGGGCCCTTGTTGCAACAGGTCCTGTCTGAGAGGTAGAGGCCATGGGTTCTCTGTGCATTTCTTGTAGTTCTGGGTACCAAGTCCTTCTTGGCCAATCCGGAACCACGAGTATTGTTCTCACTCCTCTTTTTCTTACGATTCTCAGCACCTTGGGTATGAGAGGAAGAGGAGGAAACCCATAGACCGACTGGAACACCCACGGTGTTACCAGTGCGTCCACAGCTATCGCCTGAGAGTCCCTTGACCTGGCGCAATACCTTTTTAGTTACTTTTTTTTGAGGCGGGACGCCATCATGTCCATCTGTGGCAGTTCCCATCGATTTGTAATCTGCGTGAAGACTTCTTGATGAAGTCCCAACTCTCCCGGGTGGAGGTCGTGCCTGCTGAGGAAGTCTGCATCCCATTGGGCCACTCCCGGAATGAACACTGCTGACAGTGTACTGACGTTATTCTCCGCCCAGCGAAGAATTCTGGTGGCTTCTTCCATCGCCACCCTGCTCCTTGTGCCGCCTTGGCGGTTTACATGAGCCACTGTGGTCTGACTGTATCAGAACCGGTTGGTCACAAAGCAGGGTCTCCGCTTGACTTAGGGCGCTGTATATGGCCCTTAGTTCCAGGATATTGTGAAGGCAAGTCTCCTGCCTTGACCACAGCCCTTGGAAAAAAAATTTTTTTTTTCCTGTGTGACTGCCCCCCACCCTCGGAGGCTTGCATCCGTGGTCACCAGGACCCATTCCTGAATGCTGAATCTGCGACCTTCGAGAAGGTGAGCACTCTGCAGTCACCACCGGAGAGACACCCTGGCTCTGGGGGATAGGGTGATTAACCGATGCATCCGAAGATGTGATCCGGACCACTTGTCCAGTAAGTCCCAATGTAAGGTCCTTGTATGGAACCTGCCGAAGGGAATGGCCTCGAATGATGCCACCCTCCTTCCCAGGACTCGAGTGCAGTGATGCACTGACGCCTGTTTTGGTTTTAATAGATTCCTGACCAGTGTCACGAGCTCCTGAGCTCTCTCTATCGGAAGATAACCCTTTTCTGGTCTGTGTCTAGGATCATGCCTAGGAGAAGCAGATGAGCTGTAAGAACCCACTGCGACTTAGGAATATATAGAATCCAGCCGTGTTGCCGTTTCACTTCCAGAGAAAGTGATACGCTGTTCAGCAACTGCTCTCTAGATCTCGCTTTTATGAGGAGATTGTCCAAGTACGTGATAATAGCGACACCTTGCTTCCGCAGGAGCAACATCATTTCCGCCATTACCTTGGTGAATAGTCTCAAGGCCATGGAGAGACAAAACGGCAACGTCTGAAATCGGTAATGACCATCCCGTACCGCAATTCTGAGGTACGCCTGATGAGGTGGATAAATGGGGACATGAAGGTGTGCATCCTTTATGTCCCGAGTCACCATAAAATCTCCCCCTTTCAGGCTTGCAATAACCGCTCTTAGCGATTCCATCTTGAACTTGAAACCTTTCAGGTATATGTTCAGGGATTTTAAATTCAATATGGGTCCGACCGAACCATCTGGTTTTGGGACTACAACCTGGTCGAAAAACAATCCCCTCCTTGTTGGAGGAGGGGAACCTTGACCACCACCTGTTGAAGATACAATTTATGTATTGCAGTTAACACGGTTTTCCTCTCGTAGGGGGAAGCCGGCAGGGCCGTCGGGAAGGGGGCATCTTCTCAAAGTCCAGCTTGCCCAGGGATCTAACAGGGAGTGAACCCACTTGTGGCTGAACTTCCGAAGGCGTGCCCCCACCGGGCCTAGCTCCGCCTGTGGAGCCCCAGCGACATGCGGTGGATTTTTGTAGAGGCCGGGGAGGACTTCTGATCCTGGGAACTAGCTGTGTTGTGCAGCTTCCTTTCTCTACCCCCGCCTCTAGCAAGAAAGGACGCACCTCGGACTTTCTTGTTTCTTTATTCGAAAGGCTGCATTTGATAATGTCGTGCTTTCCTAGGCTGTGCAGGGATATAAGGCAAAATATCAGAATTTCCAACCTGTGGAGACCGGGTCCGAGAACCCTTCTCCACACCATCCTCAGCCTTCCATATGCCACTTAAGTCGGCATCATCTGTCCATTGCATATTGTACCGGACACGTCACGCAGAAATCGACATAGCTTTGATTCTAGGACCCAGTATACTCATGTCTCTGTGGGCATGTTTTATATATACATATCTCTTAATACAGCATCTTTAATACATATATATATATATATATATATATATATATATATATTTCTATATACATACTAGGGTCTCAATCTCTGCTGATAAGGTACCTGTCCACGCTGCCACAGCGCTATAAACCCATGCCGACACAATCGCCGGTATGAGTAGTGTACCAGAATGTGCACGCTATCTGCAGGATCCCTGAGAATAGCTGTAACATCAGGGCTGCCTTTTGTGACACCCTAGGCATACTTGCCTACCTGACCCTCTCCATGAGGGAGAAAATGCTCTGTTCCTGGACTTTCCTGGTAATGTATGATTGCCATCACCTGTGGTGAAACACCTTTCTTATCAGTTAACTAGGTCACCACAGGTGATGGCAATCATACATTACCAGGAAAGTCCAGGAACAGAGCATTTTCTCCCTCATGGAGAGGGTCAGGTAGGCAAGTATGACCCTAGGGGAAGATTCCCATCCTATCCTGGCCCTAGTGGGGAAAGGATACTGCCTGAGAATCCTTTGTGGGAACTTACAGTCTCTTGTGTGAAGTTTCCCGCTCTTTTTCCTCATGAGAGGAGGGAAATTTACCTCAGCTTCATCCCCTTAAACATGTGTACCCTTGTGACAGGGACAGATGAGTCATCAGTGATATGCAAATCATCTTTTATTACAATAATCATATATTGAATACCTTTCAGCCATCTTGGCTGTAACTGTGCATTATCGTAGTCGACACTGGAGTCAAACTCCGTGTCGACATTAGTGTTTATTATTTGGATAGTGAGCATTGTGAGACTCTGAAGGTCTCTGTGACAGAGGGACAGACATGGGTAGATTTCCTGTCTGTTCTCCAATCTTTTGTTCCATAAATTCACCTCAGCACTTACACATATCCAAACAGGTGTCGGCGTTGTCAACGGAGACACCCTCACACACACATATTTGCTCCATCTCCTCCTTAGGGGAGCCTTTTACCTCAGACATGTCGACACACACGTACCGACACACCACACACACAGGGGATGCTCTATTTGAAGACAGTTCCCCCATAAGGCCCTTTGGAGAGACAGAGAGAGAGTATGCCAGCACACACCCCAGCGCTATATGACCAAGGAATCACACAGTAACTTAGTGTTAACCCAGTAGCTGCTGTATATATTGTTTTTACGCCAATTTATGTGCCCCCCCTCTCTTTTACACCATCTCTATCGTGCAGGGGAGAGCCTGGGGAGCTTCTCTCAGCGGATCTGTGGAGAGAAAATGGCGCTGGTGAGTGCTGAGTAAGAAGGCCCCGCCCCCTCAGCGGCGGGCTTCTGTCCTTGTGTAAAATTAATGGCGGGGGCTCATGCATATAACAGTGTCCAACTCATACTTGCCTACCTGACCCTCTCCATGAGGGAGAAAATGTTCTGTTCCTGGACTTTCCTGGTAATGTATGATTGCCATCACCTGTGGTGAGCTAGGTAATTGATAAGAAAGATGTTTCACCACAGGTGATGGCAATCATACATTACTAGGAAAGTCCAGGAACAGAGCATTTTCTCCCTCATGGAGAGGGTCAGGTAGGCAAGTATGGTCCAACTGTATATATGCTGCTTTCTCTAACGTCCTAAGTGGATGCTGGGGACTCCGTAAGGACCATGGGGAATAGACGGGCTCCGCAGGAGACAGGGCACTTTAAAGAAAGAATTAGGTCTACTGGTGTGCACTGGCTCCTCCCTCTATGTCCCTCCTCCAGACCTCAGTTAGAATCTGTGCCCGAACGAGAAGGGTGCACCTTAGTGAGCTCTACAGAGCTTGCTGAGAAAGAAAGTCTTTTGTTAGGTTTTTTATCTTCAGAGAGCTTCTGCTGTCAACAGACTCTCTGCTACGTGGGACTGAGGGGAGAGAAGCAAACCTTACCACCCGTGGAATAGGTTGCGCTTCTTAGGCTACTGGACACCATTAGCTCCAGAGGGATCGAACACAGGTACTCACCATTGGCGGTCCGATCCCAGAGCCGCGCCGCCGTCCCCCTCGCAGAGCCAGAAGCAAGAAGCACCACGTGGATGAAGAAAATTGGCGGCAGAAGACTCCAGTCTTCACATAAGGTAGCGCACAGCACTGCAGCTGTGCGCCATTGCTCCCACAGCACACCACACACTCCGTTCACTGTAGGGTGCAGAGCGCAGGGGAGGGCGCCCTTGGCAGCAATAAGGTACCTTTTTTGGCAAAGTGAGCAGCCATACAGTTGGGCACTGTATGTCTGCATGAGCCCCCGCCATTATTTTACACAAACTCGGGACAGAAGCCCGCCACGGAGGGGGCGGGGCTTCTACCTCAGTACTCACCAGCGCCATTTTTATCTTCACAGCTCTGCTGGAAGGAAGCTCCCCAGACTCTCCCCTACAGAATCACGATTGAGGGGTAAAACAGAGAGGGGGGGCACATAAATTTAGGCGCAAATCATATAATACAGCAGCCACTGGGTAAACACTGAGTTACTGTGTTTTTTCCTGGGTCATATAGCGCTGGGGTGTGTGCTGGCATACTCTCTCTCTGTCTCCCCAAAGGGCCTTGTGGGGGAATTGTCCTCAGATGTGCATTCCCTGAGTGGGTGGTGTGTCGGTACGTGTGTGTCGACATGTCTGATGTAGTAGGCTCCCATAAGGAGGAGACGGAGCAAATATGTGTGTGAGAAGGTGTCGCCTTCGACAACGCAGACATCTGTTTGGATATGTGTAATTAGTGCTACGATAAAGTTATTGCACAAAGAAGGTTAGGAAACAGACAGGAAGTCTACCATGTCTGTCCCTATGTCGCAGAGTCCGTCAGAGTCTCTCAATGATCACTATCCAAGATAATAAACACTGATATCGACACAGAGTTTGACTTCAGTGTCGACTACGATAATGCAAAATTACAGCCAGATTGGCAGAAAAGTATTCAATATATGTTATTGTAATAAAAGATGATTTGCATATCACTGATGACTCATCTGTCCCTGACACAAGGGTACACAGGTGTAAGGGAAGCTGAAGTAAATTTCCCTCCTCTCATGAGGAAAAAGAGCGGGAATCTCCAGACAAGAGACTGCAGCTTCCCACAAAGATTTCTCAGGCAGTATCCTGTCCCCACTAGGGTCAGGATAGGATGGAAATCTTCCCCTAGGGTGTCACAAAAGGCAGCCCTGATGTTACAGCTATTCTCAGGGATCCTGCAGATAGCGTGCACACTCTGGTACAATACTCAGACCGGCGATGGGGTCGGCATGGGTTTATAGCGCTGTGGCAGCGTGGACATGTACCTTATCAGCAGAGATAGAGACCCTAGTAATATATATAGGGATATATATATTTATATTAAAGATGCTGTCTTAAGAGATATGTCTATATATATATATATATATATATATATATATATATATTTCTCTAACGTCCTAAGTGGATGCTGGGGACTCCGTCAGGACCATGGGGAATAGCGGCTCCGCAGGAGACAGGGCACAAAAATAAAGCTTTAGGATTAGGTGGTGTGTACTGGCTCCTCCCCCTATGACCCTCCTCCAAGCCTCAGTTAGGTTTTTGTGCCCGTCCGAGCAGGGTGCAATCTAGGTGGCTCTCTTAAAGAGCTGCTTAGAAAAGTTTTTTAGGTTTTTTATTTTCAGTGAGTCCTGCTGGCAACAGGCTCACTGCATCGAGGGACTTAGGGGAGAGAATTTCAACTCACCTGCGTGCAGGATGGATTGGATTCTTAGGCTACTGGACACCATTAGCTCCAGAGGGAGTCGGAACACAGGTCTCACCCTGGGGTTCGTCCCGGAGCCGCGCCGCCGACCCCCCTTACAGATGCTGAAGATTGAAGGTCCGGAAACAGGCGGCAGAAGGCTCTTCAGTCTTCATGAAGGTAGCGCACAGCACTGCAGCTGTGCGCCATTGTTGTCACACACTTCACACCAAGCGGTCACGGAGGGTGCAGGGCGCTGCTGGGGGCGCCCTGGGCAGCAATATTTTAATACCTTAAGGCAAAAGAATACATCACATATAGCCATTAAGGCTATATGTATGTATTTAACCCATGCCAGTTATCTAAATCTACGGGAGGAAAGCCCGCCGAAATAGGGGGCGGGGCTTATTCTCCTCAGCACACAGCGCCATTTTCCTGCTCAGCTCCGCTGTGAGGAAGGCTCCCAGGACTATCCCCTGCACTGCACTACAGAAACAGGGTAAAACAGAGAGGGGGGGCATTTTTTGGCGATATATTGGATATATTTAAGTTGCTATAAGGAACAACACTTATATAAGGTTGTTCCCATATATATTATAGCGCTTGGGTGTGTGCTGGCAAACTCTCCCTCTGTCTCCCCAAAGGGCTAGTGGGGTCCTGTCTTCGATAAGAGCATTCCCTATGTGTCTGCTGTGTGTCGGTACGTGTGTGTCGACATGTATGAGGACGATGTTGGCGTGGAGGCAGAGCAATTGCCGATAATGGTGATGTCACCCCCCAGGGAGTCGACACCGGAATGGATGGCTTTGTTTATGGAATTACGTGATAATGTCAGCACATTACAAAAATCAGTTGACGACATGAGACGGCCGGCAAACCAGTTAGTACCTGCCCAGGCGTCTCAGACACCGTCAGGGGCTGTAAAGCGCCCTTTACCTCAGTCGGTCGACACAGACCCAGACACAGACACTGAATCTAGTGTCGACGGTGATGAAACAAACGTATTTTCAAGTAGGGCCACACGTTATATGATCACGGCAATGAAGGAGGCTTTGCATATCTCTGATACTGCAAGTACCACAAAAAGGGGTATTATGTGGGGGGTGAAAAAACTACCTGTAGTTTTTCCTGAATCAGAGGAATTAAATGATGTATGTGATGAAGCGTGGGTTAACCCAGATAGAAAAATGCTAATTTCAAAAAAGTTATTAGCATTATACCCTTTCCCGCCAGAGGTTAGGGCGCGCTGGGAAACACCCCCTAGGGTGGATAAGGCGCTCACACGCTTATCAAAACAAGTGGCGTTACCGTCTCCTGATACGGCCGCCCTCAAGGATCCAGCAGATAGGAGACTGGAAACTACCCTAAAAAGTATATACACACATACTGGTGTTATACTGCGACCGGCCATCGTCTCAGCCTGGATGTGCAGTGCTGGGGTCGTCTGGTTGGAGTCCCTGACAGAAAATATTGATACCCTGGATAGGGACAGTATTTTATTGACTATAGAGCAATTAAAGGATGCTTTCCTTTATATGCGAGATGCGCAGAGAGATATTTGCACTCTGGCGTCGAGAGTAAATGCGATGTCCATATCTGCCAGAAGGAGTTTATGGACGCGACAGTGGTCAGGTGATGCGGATTCCAAACGACATATGGAAGTATTGCCGTATAAAGGGGAGGAATTATTTGGCGTCGGTCTATCGGATCTGGTGGCCACGGCAACTGCCGGAAAATCCACCTTTTTACCTCAGACCCCCTCCCAACAGAAAAAGACACCGTCTTTTCAGCCGCAGTCCTTTCGGTCCTATAAGAACAAGCGGACAAAAGGACAGTCATATCTGCCTCGGGGCAGAGGAAGGGGTAAGAGAGGGCAGCAAGCAGCCCCTGCCCAGGAACAGAAGCCCTCCCAGGGTTCTGCAAAGCCCTCAGCATGACGCTGGGGCCTTACAAGCGGACTCAGGAACGGTGGGGGGTCGACTCTAAATCTGAAATCTTTGAACCTGTACATACAAAAATTCAAGTTCAAGATGGAGTCACTCAGAGCAGTGATAGCGAATCTGGAAGAAGGGGACTTTATGGTGTCCCTGGACATAAAGGATGCTTACCTGCATGTCCCAATTTGCCCTTCACATCAAGGGTACCTCAGGTTCGTGGTGCAAAACTGTCATTATCAGTTTCAGACGCTGCCGTTTGGATTGTCCACGGCACCTCGGGTCTTTACCAAGGTAATGGCCGAAATGATGATTCTTCTGCGAAGAAGAGGCGTATTAATTATCCCTTACTTGGACGATCTCCTGATAAGGGCAAGGTCCAGAGAACAGCTGGAGGACGGAGTAGCACTAACCCAAGTAGTGCTGCAACAACACGGGTGGATTCTGAATTTTCCAAAATCTCAGTTGACCCCGACAACACGTCTGCTGTTCCTGGGAATGATTCTGGACACGGTTCAGAAAAAGGTGTTTCTTCCGGAGGAGAAAGCCAGGGAGTTATCCGAACTTGTCAGGAACCTCCTAAAACCAGGGACAGTGTCTGTGCATCAATGCACAAGAGTCCTGGGAAAGATGGTGGCTTCTTACGAAGCGATTCCATTCGGCAGATTCCACGCACGAACTTTTCAGTGGGATCTGCTGGACAAATGGTCCGGATCGCATCTGCAGATGCATCAGCGGATAACCTTATCGCCACGGACAAGGGTGTCTCTTCTGTGGTGGTTGCAGAGTGCTCATCTGTTAGAGGGCTGCAGATTCGGCATACAGGACTGGGTCCTGGTGACCACGGATGCCAGTCTGAGAGGCTGGGGAGCGGTCACACAAGGAAGAAACTTCCAGGGAGTATGGTCAAGCCTGGAGATGTCTCTTCACATAAATATACTGGAGCTAAGAGCGATTTACAATGCTCTAAGTCTGGCAAAACCCCTGCTTCAGGGTCAGCCGGTGTTGATCCAGTCGGACAACATCACGGCAGTCGCCCATGTAAACAGACAGGGCGGCACAAGAAGCAGGACAGCAATGGCAGAAGCTGCAAGGATTCTTCGCTGGGCGGAAGATCATGTGATAGCACTGTCAGCAGTATTCATTCCGGGAGTGGACAACTGGGAAGCAGACTTCCTCAGCAGACACGATCTACACCCGGGAGAGTGGGGACTTCATCCAGAAGTCTTCCACATGATTGTGAACCGTTGGGAAAAACCAATGGTGGATATGATGGCGTCCCGCCTCAACAAAAAACTGGACAGGTATTGCGCCAGTTCAAGAGATCCTCAGGCAATAGCTGTGGACGCTCTGGTAACACCGTGGGTGTTCCAGTCAGTGTATGTGTTCCCTCCTCTGCCTCTCATACCAAAAGTACTGAGAATTATACGGCAGAAGGGAGTAAGAACGATACTAGTGGCTCCGGATTGGCCAAGAAGAACTTGGTACCCGGAACTTCAAGAGATGCTCACGGAGGATCCGTGGCCTCTACCTCTAAGACGGGACCTGCTTCAGCAGGGACCGTGTCTATTCCAAGACTTACCGCGGCTGCGTTTGACGGCATGGCGGTTGAACGCCGAATTCTAAAGGAAAAAGGCATTCCGGAAGAGGTCATTCCTACACTGGTAAAAGCCAGGAAGGAGGTGACTGCACAACATTATCACCGCATTTGGAGAAAATATGTTGCGTGGTGTGATACCAGGAAGGCCCCCACGGAGGAATTTCAACTGGGTCGATTCCTACATTTCCTGCAAACAGGATTGTCTATGGGCCTCAAATTGGGGTCCATTAAGGTTCAAATTTCGGCCCTGTCGATTTTCTTCCAGAAAGAATTGGCTTCAGTTCCTGAAGTCCAGACTTTTGTAAAAGGAGTACTACATATACAGCCCCCGGTTGTGCCCCCAGTGGCACCGTGGGATCTTAATGTAGTCTTGGATTTTCTCAAATCCCATTGGTTTGAGCCGCTCAAATCGGTGGAGCTGAAGTATCTCACATGAAAAGTAACCATGCTACTGGCCCTGGCTTCAGCCAGGAGAGTATCAGAATTGGCGGCTTTATCATATAAGAGCCCATATCTGATTTTCCATACGGACAGGGCAGAACTGCGGACGCGTCCTCATTTTCTGCCTAAGGTGGTGTCAGCGTTTCACCTGAACCAGCCTATTGTGGTGCCTGCGGCTACTAACGAGTTGGAGGATTCCAAGTTGTTGGACGTGGTCCGGGCATTGAAAATATATATTTCAAGAACGGCGGGAGTCAGAAAGTCTGACTCACTGCTTATATTGTATGCACCCAACAAGATGGGTGCTCCTGCTTCTAAGCAGACGATTGCTCGTTGGATTTGTAGCACAATTCAACTTGCACATTCTGTGGCAGGCTTGCCACAACCTAAATCTGTCAAGGCCCATTCCACAAGGAAAGTGGGCTCATCCTGGGCGGCTGCCCGGGGAGTCTCGGCATTACAACTCTGCCGAGCTGCTACTTGGTCAGGGGCAAACACGTTTGCAAAATTCTACAAATTTGATACCCTGGCTGAGGAGGACCTTGAGTTCTCTCATTCGGTGCTGCAGAGTCATCCGCACTCTCCCGCCTGTTTGGGAGCTTTGGTATAATCCCCATGGTCCTGACGGAGTCCCCAGCATCCACTTAGGACGTTAGAGAAAATAAGAATTTACTTACCGATAATTCTATTTCTCGTAGTCCGTAGTGGATGCTGGGCGCCCATCCCAAGTGCGGATTGTCTGCAATACTTGTACATAGTTATTGTTACAAAAAAATCGGGTTGTTATTTGTTGTGAGCCGTCTGTTCAGAGGCTCCTACGTTTGTCATACTGTTAACTGGGTTCAGATCACAAGTTATACGGTGTGATTGGTGTGGCTGGTATGAGTCTTACCCGGGGTTCAATATCCTTCCTTATTGTGTACGCTCGTCCGGGCACAGTATCCTAACTGAGGCTTGGAGGAGGGTCATAGGGGGAGGAGCCAGTACACACCACCTAATCCTAAAGCTTTATTTTTGTGCCCTGTCTCCTGCGGAGCCGCTATTCCCCATGGTCCTGACGGAGTCCCCAGCATCCACTACGGACTACGAGAAATAGAATTATCGGTAAGTAAATTCTTATTATATATATAAACATGCCCATAGAGACATGAGTATACTGGGTCCTAGTGTCAAAGCTATGTCGATTTCTGCTTGACGCGTCCTGTACAGTAGACAATGGACAGATGATGCCGACTTAAGAGGCATATGGAAGGCTGAGGATTGTGTGGAGAAGGGTTCTCGGATCTGGTCTCCACGGCTATATCTGGTAATTCTGATATTTTGCCTTATATCCCTGCACAGCCTAGGAAAGCACGACATTATCACATGCAGCCTTTCGAATAAAGAAACAAGAAAGTCCGAGATGCGTCCTTTCTTGCCAGAGGCGGGGGCAGAGAAAACTCCTCCCCAGCCTCTACATAATCCACCGCATGTCGCTGGGGCTCCACAGGCGGAGCTAGGCCGGTGGGGGCACGCCTTCGGAAGTGCAGCCACAAGTGGGTTCACTCCCTGTTAGATCCCTGGGCAATAGAGATTGTGTCTCAGGGATACAAGCTAGACTTTGAGAGAAAAAAATGCCCCTCACCGACGGCCCTGTCGGCTTCCCCTCACGAGAGGGAAACAGTGTGAACTGTGTTTCACAAACTGTATATTCAACAGGTGGTGGTCAAGGTTCCCCTCATTCAACAAGGAGGGGATTATTATTGTTATTTGACCATGTTGTGGTGCCAAAACCAGAAGGTTTGGTCAGACCCATATTGGATTTAAAATCCCGGAAGGGGCAAGTCAAGTTGGCATCGCTTAGAGCGATCGTTGTAGGCTTGAAAGGCCACCTCATCAGGCGTACCTCAGAATTGCGGTACGGTTTGTCATTACCAGTTTAGAAAGGTAATGGCGGAAGTGATAGTGATCCTGCGGAAGCTAGGTGTCACTATTATCACGTATGTAGACGATCTCCGCTTAAAAGCGAGATCAAGAGAGCAGTTGCTGAACAGCGTATCACTTTCTCTGGAAGTGTAACGGCAACGAGACTGGATTCTATATATCCAAGGTCGCAGTTGGTTCCTACAGCTCATCTGCCTCTTCTAGGCATGATCCTAGACACAGACCAGAAAGGGGTTTATCTTCCGATGGAAAGAGCCCAGGAACTCGGGACACTGGTCAGGAATATAGATATATACCAAAACAGGTATTAGTGCATCACTGCACTCGAGTCCTGGGCAGGATGGTGACATCATAGGAGGCATTCCCCTCGGCAGGTTCCATGTGAGGACCTTCCAGTGGGACTTACTGGACATGTGGTCCGGATCACATCTTCAGATGCATTGGTTAATCACCCTATCCTCCAGGGCCAGGGTGTCTCTCCTGTGGTGGCTGCAGAATGCTCACCTTCTCGAGGGCCGCAGATTTGGCATTCAGGACTGGGTCCGGGTGACCACGGATGCAAGCCTCCGAGGATGGGGGGGCAATCACACAGGGATGAAATTTCCAAGGTCTGTGGTTAAGTCAGGAGACTTGCCTTCACATCAACTAAGGGCCATATACAACGCCCTACGTCAAGCGGAGACCCTGCTTCGCGATCAACCGGTTCTGATTTAGTCAGACAACATCACCACAGTGACTCATGTAAACCGCCAAGGCGGCACAAGGAGCAGGGTGGTGAGGATGGAAGCCACCAGATTTCTTCGCTGGGCGGAGAATCACGTAAGCGCACTGTCAGCAGTGTTCATTCCGGGAGTGGACAACTGGGAAGCAGACTTCCTCAGCAGGCACGACCTCCACCCGGGAGAGTGGGGACTTCATCAAGAAGTCTTCACGTTGATTGTAAGTCGGTGGGATCTGCCACAGGTGTACAGGATAGCATCCTGCCTCAACAAAACCCTACAGTGGTATTGCGCCAGGTCAAGAGACCCTCAGGCGATAGCTGTGGATACACTAATGACACTGTGGGTGTTCCAGTCGGTGTATGTATTTCCCCTTTTTCTTCTCATACTCAAGGTACTGAGAATCATAAGGAAAAGAGGAGTGAGAACAATACTCATTGTTCCGGATTGGCCAAGAAGGACTTGGTATCCAGATCTGCAAGAGATGCTCACAGAGGACCCATGGCCTCTGCCTCTATGATAGGCCTGGTTGCAACAGGGGCCCTGTCTGTTCCAAGCGGTTGAACGCCGGATCCTAGCAGAAAAAGGCATTCCGGATGAGGTGTTTCATAAGCTGATAAAAAAGGCTCCCCTAAGGAGGTGATGGAGCAAGTATGTGTGTGGGTGGGTGTCTCCGTAGACAACGCCGTCACCTGTTTGGATAGGTGTAATTTAGTGCTAGGGTGAATTGATTGCACAAAAGTTGGAGAACGGACAGGAAATCTACCCATGTCCGTCCCTATGTTGCAGAGACCTTTAGAATCTCGCAATGTTCACTATCCAATATGATGGACACTGATATCGACACGGCGTTTGACTCCAGTGTCGACTAAGAGGATGTAAAATATTCAATGTGACGGCTGAACATTGTCACCGTATATGGCAAAAATATGTTGCTCGGTGTGAGCCTGTGAGGTCAGGAATGCTCCTGCAGAGGAATTCCAGCTAGGCCTTTTTTCCTTCACTCCCTATAGTCGGGAGTGCCTTTGGGCCTAAAGTTTCAAAATAGACCTGGCTTCTCTTCCTGAAGTTCAGACTTTTGTAAAGGGAGTGCTGTATATTCAGCCCCCGTTTGTGCCTCCAGTGGCACCCTGGAATTTTAACGTGGTATTGCGTTTCCTGAAGTCACACTGGCTTGAGCCACTTAAAACCATGGAGTTAAAATTTCTCACGTGGAAGGTGGTCATGCTGCTAGCATTAGCTTCAGCCAGGCGTGTGTCGGAATTGGCGGCTTTATCACATAAAAGCCCCTATCTGTTTTTTTCATATGGACAGGGCAGAATTGCGGACTCGTCAGCAATTTCTGCCGAAGGTAGTGTCATCCTTTCATATGAACCAACCTATTGTGGTGCCTGTAGCTACCAGTGACCTGAAGGATTCCGAGTTACTAGATGTAGTACGGGCTTTGAAGTTTTCTGTGGCCAGAACGGCTAAGGTCAGGAAAACGGAGTTGCTGTTTATCCTGTATGCATCCAACAAGCTGGGTGCTCCTGCTTCAAAGCAAACTATTGCTCGCTGGATCTGTAACACGATTCAGCAGGCTCGTTCTGCGGCTGGGGTGCCGCATCCGAAATCAGTAAAGGCCCATTCCACAAAGAAGGTGGGCTCTCCTTGGGCGGCTGCCCGAGGGGTCTCGGCATTACAGCTTTGCCGAGCAGCTACTTGGTCGGGTTCAAACACATTTGCAAAGTTCTACAGGTTTGATACCCTAGCTGAGGAGGACCTTGAGTTTGCTCATTCGGTGCTGCAGAGTCATCCGCACTCTCCCGCCCGTTTGGGAGCTTTGGTATAATCCCCATGGTCCTTACGGAGTCCCCAGCATCCACTTAGGACGTTAGAGAAAATAAGATTTTGCTCACCGGTAAATCTATTTCTCTGACGTCCTAGTGGATGCTGGGAACTCCGTAAGGACCATGGGGAATAGACGGGCTACACAGGAGACTGGGCACTCTAAAAGAAAGATTAGGTACTATCTGGTGTGCACTGGCTCCTCCCTCTATGCCCCTCCTCCAGACCTCAGTTAGATTTCTGTGCCCGGCCGAGCTGGATGCACACTAGGGGCTTTCCTGAGCTCCTAGAAAGAAAGTATATGTTAGGTTTTTTATTTTACAGTGAGACCTGCTGGCAACAGGCTCACTGCAACGAGGGACTAAGGGGAGAAGAAGCGAACCTACCTGCTTGCAGCTAGCTTGGGCTTCTTAGGCTACTGGACACCATTAGCTCCAGAGGGATCGACCGCAGGACCCGTTCGTTCCCGGAGCCGCGCCGCCGTCCCCCTTACAGAGCCAGAAGCATGAAGATGGTCCGGAAAATCGGCGGCAGAAGACTTCAGTCTTCACCAAGGTAGCGCACAGCACTGCAGCTGTGCGCCATTGCTCCTCATACACACTTCACACTCCGGTCACTGAGGGCGCAGGGCGCTGGGGGGGGGGGGCGCCCTGAGCAGCAATAAAAACACCTTGGCTGGCAAAATAATCACAATATATAGCCCCAGAGGCTATATATGTGATAATTACGCCTGCCAGAATCCATAAAAAAGCGGGAGAAAAGTCCGCAAAAAAGGGGCGGAGCTATCTCCCTCGGCACACTGGCGCCATTTTCTCTTCACAGTGTAGCTGGAAGACAGCTCCCCAGGCTCTCCCCTGTAGTTTTCAGGCTCAAAGGGTTAAAAAGAGAGGGGGGGCACTAAATTTAGGCGCAATATTGTTTATACAAGCAGCTATTGGGGAAAATTCACTCAGTGATAGTGTTTATCCCTACATTATATAGCGCTCTGGTGTGTGCTGGCATACTCTCTCTCTGTCTCCCCAAAGGACTTTGTGGGGTCCTGTCCTCAGTCAGAGCATTCCCTGTGTGTGTGCGGTGTGTCGGTACGGCTGTGTCGACATGTTTGATGAGGAGGCTTATGTGGAGGCGGAGCAGATGCCGATAAATGGGATATCGCCCCCTGTGGGCCGACACCAGAGTGGATGGATAGGTGGAAGGTATTAACCGACAGTGTCAACTCCTTACATAAAAGGCTGGATGACGTAACAGCTATGGGACAGCCGGCTTCTCAGCCCGCGCCTGCCCAGGCGTCTCAAAGGCCATCAGGGGCTCAAAAACGCCCGCTCCCTCAGATGGCGGACACAGATGTCGACACGGAGTCTGACTCCAGTGTCGACGAGGTTGAGACATATACACAATCCACTAGGAACATCCGTTACATGATCCCGGCAATAAAAAATGTGTTACACATTTCTGACATTAACCCAAGTACCACTAAAAAAGGGTTTTATGTTTGGGGAGAAAAAGCAGGCAGTGTTTTGTTCCCCCATCAAATGAGTGAATGAAGTGTGAAAAAGCGTGGGTTCCCCCGATAAGAAACTGGTAATTTCTAAAAAGTTACTGATGGCGTACCTTTTCCCGCCAGAGGATAAGTTACGCTGGGAGATATCCCCTAGGGTGGATAAGGCGCTCACACGTTTGTCAAAAAAGGTGGCACTGCCGTCTTAGGATACGTCCACTTTGAAGGTACCTGCTGATAAAAAGCAGGAGGCTATCCTGAACTCTGTATTTACACACTCAGGTACTAGACTGAGACCTGCAGATAGTGCTGCTGCAGCGTGGTCTGTAACCCTGTCAAACAGGGATACTATTTTGCGAACATAAGACGTCGTCTTATATATGAGGGATGCACAGAGGGATATTTTGCCGGCTGGCATCCAGAATTAATGCAATGTCCATTCTGTCAGGAGGGTATTAGAGACCCGACACTGGACAGGTGATGCTGACTTTAAAAGGCACATAGAGCCTTATAAGGGTGAGGAATTGTTTGGGGATGGTCTCTGGGACCTCGTATCCACAGCAACAGCTAGGAAGAAAATTTTTTACCTCAGGTTTCCTCACAGCCTAAAAAGCACTGTATTATCAGGTACAGTCCTTTCGGCTTCAGAAAAGCAAGCGGGTCAAAGGTGCTTCCTTTCTGCACAGAGACGAGGGAAGAGGGAAAAAGCTGCACCAGTCAGCCAGTTCCCAGAATCAAAATTCTTTCCCCGCTTCCTCTGAGCCCACAGCATGACGCGGGGGCTCCACAGGTGTAGCCAGGTACGGTGGGGGGCCGCCTCAAAAATTTCAGCGATCAGTGGGCTCGCTCACAGGTGGATCCCTGGATCCTTCAAGTAGTATCTTAGGGGTACAGGCTGGAATTCGAGGCGTCTCCCCCCCGCCGTTTCCTCAAATCTGCCTTGCCGACAACTCCCTCAGGCAGGGAGGCTGTGCTAGAGGCAATTCACAAGCTGTATTCCCAGCAGGTGATAGTCAAGGTGCCCCTACTTCAACAAGGACGGGGTTACTATTCCACACTGTTTGTGGTACCGAAACCGGACGGTGCGGTGAGACCCATTTTAAATTTGAAGTCCTTGAACACATACATAAAAAAATTCAAGTTCAAGATGGAATCGCTCAGGGCGGTTATTGCATGCCTGGAGGAGGGGGATTACATGGTATCCCTGGACATCAAGGATGCTTACCTACATGTCCCCATTTACCATCCTCACCAGGAGTACCTCAGATTTGTGGTACAGGATTGCCATTACCAATTCCAAACACTGCCGTTTGGACTGTCCACGGCACCGAGGGTCTTTACCAAGGTAATGGCAGAAATGATGATACTCCTTCGAAAAAAAGGGAGTTTTTAATTATCCCGTACTTGGACGATCTCCTTATAAAGGCGAGGTCCATGGAGCAGTTGTTGGTCGGAGTAGCACTATCTCGGGAAGTGCTACAACAGCACGGATGGATTCTATACATTCCAAAGTCACAGCTGGTTCCTACCACACGCCTGCTGTTCCTGGGGATGGTTCTGGACACAGAACAGAAAAAAGTGTTTCTCCCGCAGGAGAAAGCCAAGGAGCTGTCATCTCTAGTCAGAGACCTCCTGAAACCAAAACAGGTATCGGTGCATCACTGCACACGAGTCCTGGGAAAAATGGTAGCTTCTTACGAAGCAAAATTCCATTCGGCAGGTTCCATGCAAGAACCTTTCAGTGGGACCTCTTGTACAAGTGGTCGGAATCGCATCTTCAGATGCATCGGCTGATAACCCTGTCTCCAAGGACCAGGGTATCTCTACTGTGGTGGCTGCAGAGTGCTCATCTTCAAGAGGGCCGCAGATTCGGCATATAGGACTGGGTCCTGGTAACCACGGATGCCAGCCTTCGAGGCTGGGAGGCAGTCACACAGGGAAGAAATTTCCAAGGACTTTGGTCAAGTCAGGAGTCATCCCTACACATAAATATTCTGGAACTGAGGGCCATTTACAATGCCCTAAGTCTGGCAAGGCCTCTGCTTCAAAACCAGCCGGTACTGATCCAATCAGACAACATCACGGCAGTCGCCCATGTAAACCGACAGGGCGGCACAAGAAGCAGGATGGCGATGGCAGAAGCCACAAGGATTCTCCGATGGGCGGAAAATCACGTCTTAGCACTGGAAGCAGACTTCCTCAGCAGACACGACCGACACCCGGGAGAGTGGGGACTTCATCCAGAAGTCTTCCAACTGTTGGTAAACCGTTGGGAAAGGCCACAGGTGGACATGATGGCGTCCCGCCTAAACAAAAAACTAGATATTGCGCCAGGTCAAGGGACCCTCAGGCAATAGCTGTGGACGCTCTAGTGACACCGTGGGTGTACCAGTCGGTTTATGTATTCCCTCCTCTGCCTCTCATACCAAAGGTACTAAGAATAATAAGAAAACGAGGAGTAAGAACGATACTCGTGGTTCCGGATGGGCCAAGAAGAGCTTGGTGCCCAGAACTTCAAGAAATAATATCAGAGGACCCATGGCCTCTACCGCTCAGACAGGATCTGCTACAGCAGGGGCCCTGTCTGTTCCAAGATTTACCGCGGCTGCGTTGTGTCAAAGTCAGAAAAATATCTCTATGCACACTACCATATTTGCACCTCACACAGGTCCGTGCTGCGCATGCGTACGCTCTCCCGTACGTGCGCATACTCACAGTCGCGGGCACCCGCAGACGCATGGTATGCGTATTTACGGTAGAGTTTATGTGGTTGTAGCGTGCGACTCAATCATTACATATTTTCACTAATAATGTATTTTATAGATCATGGTCCCTTTGATAGATTCTGAAAGTTTGGTTAATATAGAATGTTTATGAACAGAGGAATCCCTCTTTGTTTGATACGAAGGGTCAGATAGGAGTAATACAGTGGTGTTTAGTATCCATCGGAAGAATATTTAATTAGAAATATTCCGGTGTTGGTTTGAAGCAGATCAATCGCTCGTGCGAATAGTTATGGACATAAGAAGTTTATGAACATTTACTTTATTTGCACTTTATTACCCATGCGGCGGGAAACCCAGTTTCCCTCCCACCTGAGCAGTTGGAAATAGTCACAGCCCACCTGTATGAATCAACCTATGACCTTTTGTTATAATGCGAAGCCGAATTCCTGTGTCCAATGAACAATGAGATTGTAGGGACCATTGAATTGTATTGTGTGTGGGGCATAAATAGCAGGCCGACCATATCCAACTGCACTCTCTTCAACGGTTCTCATTGCTGATAATCGGGAGCTGGATATCGAGGCGCATGCGATCGTTCCCCTTGTGCGTAAGTTCTCTCCGTAATCATATTGTCTTACTGTGAGCCATTTCTCTCTCTCCCTCTCTTCTCTTTCTCTCGTATTTTCCCTTGATTAGACTTGAATTGTATTGTATTGTATTTCCTGTGTAGTTATCTGGTTAGTTGGTTTATGTTATATTGTAGTGTATGCTTTGTACTGTGATTCCTTTTGCAAGTATAATAGTCATAATACACATAATAGGTTTCGGACCCTAAGCCCAGGTATCTGTGTATTCTTTATAGTGTTAAGTATTCCCTGAGCATCGGTGACGCTCAAGCAGCTTTGTAGTTAATCAGGTTACACAAGGTTACACTTACACTTTGTCTCTACATTAAGGTTTGCTGTGTATTTCATTGCTAAAGGTATAGATATAAAGGTTTAACGTTGTGAGCGTCTGCATCGCTGGTGATCTCCTCGTGGTCCCGAGCGCCGCTACGCTATAGCGAATCATTACGATAAGTCAACAGCCAATAGTCTGCCTGCCTGCGATCACTTGGCCGTGAGTGAACGTGACGCCTGAGCGTCTCGATCACGGCTAAGCGATCGATACGCAACTTGCGTACCCTTACGGTACTTCTTACGTAGATAGCGTACAGTGTTCTTAGACCTCATAAAGGGTTATATACACGATAAATATTTAGCTTTATCAATTGGGGGCTCGTCCTGTCCTTCACATACTAGGTAGATCAGCAGACATTATCCCTCAGCAAAGGGCGGGAGGTTGTCTCGTAGTGCTGACGGGATAAGCGTCTGCTTCGCTTAGATAAAAGAGTGCTGAAGGAATCCGGGAACCGGAGGTAAGAACAAAACGCTAGTGTCTTTTAAAACTGTATTTTTCTGTCTTGCGTACACACGCACGCACACATATATATCTGCATTTCTTTTTCTTTTTCATTTTCGTATATCACTCTCCTGTCTGCCAGTTTTATAGTCGATAGAAGTGCTAAAAAAAAAAAAAAAAAAGATTTGCCGTTATTTCATAGTTTAAGAGTAAAGGTAATATAGTTAAAAGATAGACAAACACACAGTTTTGCCTGGGAGATAAGGCGAAGTCAGTGTGTTGTGTGGTAGATGACCAGGGATCATCTACATTGATAAAAATATAAATTGTGTTACGGTGGATCTTTGCTTTGCGTACACGTGTCCCTAACAAAAGACTTGTGTACGCAATCCAAAGGCGGACGCACGCAGCGTACATTACGCAACGGAGCGTCCGGTTACGCCCACGTAGCTCAAGTCACGATAAGTTGATTTTTAACGCAACGCGGTAAGTAACGCAAAGCGGTAAATAGCGCCACAGGCGATAAATAACGCAAGTCTATTTTTGGAAATCCAAAATTTAAATTAACAGATCCTGCTCCTAATTGGTAACACAGCTGGGCTAAAGAAAAATTTCTGCGCAGAAATAGAAATAGAAGCAAAAGTGTACATGTGATGAGTGAGTGTTTTTGTATTACATAAGTTTATATAACTTAAAGGTTGAACCACAAGAAAAGTCGAGTACTCGTGAGGTACACGCGTGTAAGTGACGTGCACGGTGGCTAGGGAGGCATCCTTGGTTAAACATAATATTTGAGCATTAGAGTATAGCGGACCAGTATAGAACAAGACCAGGAGGTCAGACCAGGAGGTCGTACAGAACAAGACCAGGAGGTCATAGTAGACCAGCAGGTCCAGGTACAGTAAACAGGGAAGTCCGCTATACAGTTCAGAGGCACAACACCAAGAGAAGGGTTGGTGCAAGACCCATATAGGCCGTACAAGCTCTGGCTGAAGGAATTCGCAGTCGTAAGTTTCGATTCCATTGGTCTTTCCGTACACAAGCTTAGTTGTTTGTGTACTGAACGACTGGACCGCACGTAATTGTGTACAGTAGTTAGTAATCTGACCTAGTACCATTAGAGTAAAGGGGTCACAAACGCTATTTGTACATTCTGACGTGATTTGTGTAATTTTTTATTTTTCAAGAAGGGAAGTTCGCTGGTCACTCAGGAACTATCTGACAAACCTCACCTTTACTGGAAAGAGTAAGTGTTCTGCGGATAACCCTCGCATGTTCCAGTAAACAACGGTTTTTATAGGTGCCCTGGGTCGAGTGCGCCAGCACCATATCGGTGTGATCAGGTCGCATTGGTCGGCGTGGGCGAGTGAGTGGGGTACTCGGTAAACCGCCACCGTCAGCCTATTGTGAACAATCTGGTTTTCTGTAAGGGTTCGCTGAAGACCTTGATATAGAGATCAGAGGTAGAGCAAGCAACGCCTGCAGAGTTATGGGGGCCAGTTGTTCAGGTAGGGGGCGATCAACCTCGGTTCGGGTTGATTCAGTGGTCCGACCAATTGGGTCGGCCAGGTATATCATGTGTGAGAAATATGGAAGTCACACAGAGGTTTTATGTGATGAATGGGAGAGAATGACGGTACAAGACCGGGAGAAATTCCCAAGAATAGGTAGCTTCAGCCCAGAGGTGTTACAAAATTTAAGGAGGAGGATATGTCTCATAAAATCAACAAAGAGACGAGTTCAGCATTATGATTATTTACAGTTGTGGCAACAGGAAGGTGAGATACAGAGAGGTTTGGCTCAGGCGGCGGGATCTGGCTCTAACAGAAAACTGATTGCCACGGCCCCGCCGCCACCATATATATCAGGAGAGAAGTTGATTACGGAGAAAGACGCACTAAAGTGTAACACAAAATCACTTAGTAACTGTGTAAATGTTAATGATAATGTTAACCCATTAACCCATGCAAGTATTAACCCGTGCAAGTTGTACCCTGTTTTGAACTTTCCTCAGGAGTGTGATCAAGAGGACGAAGCGACAACGATTTCAGCGCTCTCTCTAGCAGCCACCATAGCAGAGACCACAGTAGGCACAGCAACACCCACGAGATTAGTAAAGGCCCCTAGCGGAGGGATAGGTGAGGTCGTATCAACTGGTTGCCTTATTGACTGATGGGAAGGACCATACCAGGTCTTATTGACAAGCACTACAGCATTGAAGGTTGCTGAGAGAGAGACTTGGGTCCATTCATCCCACTGCAAGAAGGTTGCTGATCCAGAGAAGTCCCGTGATAAGGAACAGACGGTAGAGGTTGTATCACTGGAGTGTCTGTTCCAGGAGGACTGAGGCGGCACCTGAGCCTTGAAGACCGAGAGCTGTTGTCGACTCCCCACTCCCTTTTTTTTGTTTTTCTCCACTTCCCATCCCCTCTCCCTCAAATGTATTTTTCCTCCTTCTCATTCTTCTTCGTCTCCTCCTCAAAGATGGACTTGCCCCAAGAGACTGTGATCCGGATTTTCCTGTTGACCATGATGTTGACCAGAGCAGTCTGTTCCGGCGAGAGTACCATGGAGGTCGATAGAGGTTCTGGAATGGGTTCTGATGATAAAGATGGAGGCGTAGTTTTCCAAGATCAACCTAACCAACAAGCAAAGGCGAGTATCAGAAAACAATCCGATAGCATTGACCATAGAAGAAATTGTGACGGATTGTTAGCTGAAGAAAATTGTATCTGTAGGCTCTGTAACAATGTCATTGAAGATGGGTGCATTAAGAAATGCCAATCCAGTTTTAATATCCATATGGACCGGCATCCATTGAGTGATTATCACTCCTTAGTGGGTAATGTATTAAACAAAACAGATTGTTGGGTATGCTCTCAAGTACCTCAGGGTCATAGCAAATCAGGGCTAGTACCATTTCCTTTAACGATAGGAGAGGTACTTGAGTTAAATGGTGGGAGACCGGTGGACCGGAGGTTTAATATCTCCAGCCCTCCTAGTTTGAAGCTCCACCAATACCACGTGGATAGGTCCCTATTATGTTTTAACATCTCCAATCCCAGAAAGCCGGGAAATTGGGAAGTATCGTGGAGTAACCACACCATGACCTTTTCACATAGAGCAGATAGAATGCCTACAGATACAGAGCTTGTACGCCACATAGCCAGTAGAGGAAAATCTTTCCGGTATAGATACACCTTAGGAAATAGGATTACTAGAGTTGGAGAAGTATCACCAGGATACTGTGCACATATCGTACAACCTGATACGTGCATTAAGCAGATGGAAGAATTAGGGCTAGGAGATTTCACCTGGAAGGTGTGTAATATGGTAATGTCTTTCTCCGTCCCATATGTTCTCCCCGATGATGCATATTTCATATGCGGGAGAAAGGCGTACAAGTGGCTTGCCCCAAACTCTGAAGGATTGTGTTATATTGGAAGAGTATTGCCTGAAGTAATGACTGTAACCCATGATAAAATGAAAGACATACACCGTGGTGCCCAAGCTCCTTATACTCACACTCATTACGAGCACCTCGTTAAAAGACATCTGTCAGAAAGGTTAGAGCATCCGGCCTCTGATCTGATCCATGAATCCACCGGGATTCAGGTTCTTGTGGCGTTAGATTTCACTCGCACCGCTCGAGGAGTGATGAATTATAGATACATTTCCGCACTCGCCAATTTGTTAGATAATATCACTGAAATGTATGATGACACGTTTAGATACACTGGAAGAGAACTTCAGGCTTATAAAACAGAACTGGTACAGCATAGAATGGTTCTTAATTACCTCACAGCAGTGACAGGCGGATATTGTGTTACATTGGCAACACAGTACGGCGTGAAGTGTTGCACGTATATCACAAATAGCACCGAGGATCCGGTAGAGGTCATAGACCAAAAGATGGACGATATTCTCCAATTAAAGTGGGAATTTCGCCGAAAACACAATCTCACTCTTGCTGCTGTAGGTAATGAGCTGACTGGTTGGGTGTCATGGTTGAACCCGCGAAATTGGTTCTCTGGTTTAGGAGACTGGGCTCAATTAGTCATAATGGATGTTGGGAAGTTTCTACTATGTATCTTAGGTGTCGTTATATCGATTGGATTGATATTTAGATGCGGGCAGGCTTTAATGAGGTGCAAACAAAGTACCAGAGTGATGAGTTTGAGGAGTGAGGAAACTGTAATTAACCTGGATTTGATTTACGACCCAACGATAGAAACAATGATGTGATGAAAATGCGATTTCTACGGTCCGTTTCTTTCACCTGTTTTTCTGGTTTTTCTCCAAGATAACAAGACCCCCTTGGACGAGGAAGTTGATGAGACGCTATACAGACAACGGATAGACCAAAGAAGAAGTTTTGACCACTTGAGATATGGACACTTGATGAACTTTGCCATGGATCCCCAGTTTCCCTAGAATTCTTAAAATTACGCTAGCCCAACATTTTTTGTAAATCTAATGGCATTGACAAAGCTTATTGCTCACGCTTAATGAGCAAAACAGCGCAAAGAAGACGACTTTCAACTGATACCGAACAAAACTTCAACCGACAGATGTACATTAACCTGACATAGAATACCACCGCATTTACCGTAATTATGTCTTTTCTTCATTTCTACAACCCTCAGGTAATGACACACATAGTATAGGGAATACAGGCACAGATATCAGCAATCACATATTCCCCCATTCATGTATCATCAACTAAAATGTGCTCCCCATTTTGTTCAAAATCCGAAAAGAGCTCGGTAAAGTTTGACAGCCCATCCACAGACCTGTACCACGGGATAAGAAGGAATTCAAATGTATACTTCGCAATACCTCGAAGCTTGATTTACAACACGTACGGCACGATGATACATGACCCCCCCCCAAACATGGACTCATACACACATGCTTCTGCTATCTCACTAGGTCATACCCTCTTCCCACCTACTCCTCTCTCCTCCCTTACCCAACCATGGAAATGAATTAACCCCTGACATATATTTTTCTCCTTTTGAAATGTTTTCAGGAAGTGGCAGTTAAAATTGACTGCCAAAGGGTGGACTGTCAAAGTCAGAAAAATATCTCTATGCACACTACCATATTTGCACCTCACACAGGTCCGTGCTGCGCATGCGTACGCTCTCCCGTACGTGCGCATACTCACAGTCGCGGGCACCCGCAGACGCATGGTATGCGTATTTACGGTAGAGTTTATGTGGTTGTAGCGTGCGACTCAATCATTACATATTTTCACTAATAATGTATTTTATAGATCATGGTCCCTTTGATAGATTCTGAAAGTTTGGTTAATATAGAATGTTTATGAACAGAGGAATCCCTCTTTGTTTGATACGAAGGGTCAGATAGGAGTAATACAGTGGTGTTTAGTATCCATCGGAAGAATATTTAATTAGAAATATTCCGGTGTTGGTTTGAAGCAGATCAATCGCTCGTGCGAATAGTTATGGACATAAGAAGTTTATGAACATTTACTTTATTTGCACTTTATTACCCATGCGGCGGGAAACCCAGTTTCCCTCCCACCTGAGCAGTTGGAAATAGTCACAGCCCACCTGTATGAATCAACCTATGACCTTTTGTTATAATGCGAAGCCGAATTCCTGTGTCCAATGAACAATGAGATTGTAGGGACCATTGAATTGTATTGTGTGTGGGGCATAAATAGCAGGCCGACCATATCCAACTGCACTCTCTTCAACGGTTCTCATTGCTGATAATCGGGAGCTGGATATCGAGGCGCATGCGATCGTTCCCCTTGTGCGTAAGTTCTCTCCGTAATCATATTGTCTTACTGTGAGCCATTTCTCTCTCTCCCTCTCTTCTCTTTCTCTCGTATTTTCCCTTGATTAGACTTGAATTGTATTGTATTGTATTTCCTGTGTAGTTATCTGGTTAGTTGGTTTATGTTATATTGTAGTGTATGCTTTGTACTGTGATTCCTTTTGCAAGTATAATAGTCATAATACACATAATAGGTTTCGGACCCTAAGCCCAGGTATCTGTGTATTCTTTATAGTGTTAAGTATTCCCTGAGCATCGGTGACGCTCAAGCAGCTTTGTAGTTAATCAGGTTACACAAGGTTACACTTACACTTTGTCTCTACATTAAGGTTTGCTGTGTATTTCATTGCTAAAGGTATAGATATAAAGGTTTAACGTTGTGAGCGTCTGCATCGCTGGTGATCTCCTCGTGGTCCCGAGCGCCGCTACGCTATAGCGAATCATTACGATAAGTCAACAGCCAATAGTCTGCCTGCCTGCGATCACTTGGCCGTGAGTGAACGTGACGCCTGAGCGTCTCGATCACGGCTAAGCGATCGATACGCAACTTGCCTACCCTTACGGTACTTCTTACGTAGATAGCGTACAGTGTTCTTAGACCTCATAAAGGGTTATATACACGATAAATATTTAGCTTTATCAGTTGGACAGCATGGTGGTTGAATTCCGGATCCTAAAGCAAAAGGGCATTCCGGAGGAAGTCATTCCTACGCTGATAAAAGCCAGGAAAGAAGTAACCGCAAACCATTATCACCGTATTTGGCGAAAATATGTTGCGTGGTGTGAGGCCAGGAAGGCCCCAACAGAGGAATTTCAGCTGGGTCGTTTTCTGCACTTCCTACAGTCAGGAGTGACTATGGGCCAAAATTTGGGTTCCATTAAGGTCCAGATTTCGGCTCTGTCGATTTTCTTCCAGAAAGAACTGGCTTCACTGCCTGGAGTTCAGACATTTGTAAAGGGAGTGCTACATATTCAGCCCCTTTTTTGTGCCTTCTGTGGCACCTTGGGATCTCAACGTGGTGTTGAGTTTCTTAAAATCACATTGGTTTGAGCCACTTAAAACTGTGGATTTGAAATATCTCACGTGGAAAGTGGTCATGTTATTGGCCTTGGCTTCGGCCAGGCGTGTGTCAGAATTGGCGGCTTTGTCATGTAAAAGCCCTTATCTGATTTTCCATATGGATAGGGCAGAATTGAGGACTCGTCCCCAGTTTCTCCCTAAGGTGGTATTAGCTTTTCACTTGAACCAACCTATTGTAGTGCCTGCGGCTACTAGGGACTTGGAAGATTCCAAGTTACTGGACGTAGTCAGGGCCTTAAAAATTTATATTTCCAGGACGGCTGGAGACAGGAAAACTGACTCGATTTTTATCCTGTAGGCACCCAACAAAATAGGTGCTCCTGCTTCTAAGCAGACTATTGCTCGCTGAATTTGTAGCACAATTCAGCTGGAGCATTCTGCGGCTGGATTGCCGCATCCTAAATCAGTAACAGCCCATTCCACGAGGGAAGTGGGCTCATCTTGGGCGGCTGCCCGAGGGGTCTCGGCTTTACAACTTTGCCGAGCAGCTACTTGGTCAGGGGCAAACACGTTTGCTAAATTCTACAAATTTGATACCCTGGCTGAGGAGGACCTTGAGTTCTCTCATTCGGTGCTGCAGAGTCATCCGCACTCTCCCGCCCGTTTGGGAGCTTTGGTATAATCCCCATGGTCCTTACGGAGTTCCCAGCATCCACTAGGACGTCAGAGAAAATAAGATTTTACTCACCGGTAAATCTATTTCTCGTAGTCCGTAGTGGATGCTGGGCGCCCATCCCAAGTGCGGATTGTCTGCAATACTTGTATATAGTTATTGCCTAACTAAAGGGTTATTGTTGAGCCATCTGTTGAGAGGCTCAGTTATATTTCATACTGTTAACTGGGTATAGTATCACGAGTTATACGGTGTGATTGGTGTGGCTGGTATGAGTCTTACCCGGGATTCAAAATCCTTCCTTATTGTGTCAGCTCTTCCGGGCACAGTATCCTAACTGAGGTCTGGAGGAGGGGCATAGAGGGAGGAGCCAGTGCACACCAGATAGTACCTAATCTTTCTTTTAGAGTGCCCAGTCTCCTGCGGAGCCCGTCTATTCCCCATGGTCCTTACGGAGTTCCCAGCATCCACTACGGACTACGAGAAATAGATTTACCGGTGAGTAAAATCTTATTTTCTCGTAGTCCGTAGTGGATGCTGGGCGCCCGTCCCAAGTGCGGACTTCTTCTGCAATACTTGTATATAGTTATTGCTTAACAAAGGGTTATGTTATGTTGCATCAGGTTGTCTGATGTTCTGTATTTGTTCATACTGTTAACTGGGTATGGTTATCACGAGTTATACGGTGTGATTGGTGTGGCTGGTATGAGTCTTACCCTGGATTCCAAAATCCTTTCCTTGTAATGTTAGCTCGTCCGGGCACAGTTTGCTTAACTGAGGTCTGGAGGAGGGACATAGAGGGAGGAGCCAGTGCACACCAGTAGACCTAATTCTTTCTTTAAAGTGCCCTGTCTCCTGTGGAGCCCGTCTATTCCCCATGGTCCTTACGGAGTCCCCAGCATCCACTACGGACTACGAGAAATAGATTTACCGGTGAGTAAAATCTTATTTTTGCCAGGAGGTATCCCAATTGCTGCCCAGGGCGCCCCCCGCGCCCTGCACCCTACAGTGACCGGAGTGTGTGGGTGTAATGTGGGAGCAATGGCGCACAGCTGCAGTGCTGTGCGCTACCTCATGTGAAGACAGGAGTCTTCTGCCGCCGATTTCGATGTCTTCTTGCTTCTGCCGGTCTTCTGTACTTCTGGCTCTGCGAGGGGGACGGCGGCGCGGCTCCGGGAACGGACGATCGAGGTATGGTACCTGTGTTCGATCCCTCTGGAGCTAATGGTGTCCAGTAGCCTAAGAAGCGCAACCTAGCTGCAGTTAGGTAGGTTTGCTTCTCTCCCCTCAGTCCCACGTAGCAGTGAGTCTGTTGCCAGCAGATCTCACTGAAAATAAAAAAACTAACAAATACTTTCTTTTTCTAGCAGGCTCAGGAGAGCCCACTAGGAGCACCCAGCTCTGGCCGGGCACAGATTCTAACTGAGGTCTGGAGGAGGGGCATAGAGGGAGGAGCCAGTGCACACCAGATAGTACCTAATCTTTCTTTAGAGTGCCCAGTCTCCTGCGGAGCCCGTCTATTCCCCATGGTCCTTACGGAGTCCCCAGCATCCACTAGGACGTTAGAGAAATATTGTGTTATTATTCATATTACAATTCACGTAGCTGTGGTTGTTTCATTAAGGACTTACCTTATATAACAGGTGTGACCCAGGCATGCTTTGTCACAGCAGGAACAACAAATTCCATGACTCACCCCAAGAGTCAGGGTGTATACCATCGGAACACGAAAGGAGAATCTTGGCGACCATCTTGTTCTCTTCCAGATCTACCAGCAAGAGGAGAGGAGCTGGTAGAGGAGCCACATGATAGGTAGGCCCTGTGTTTGCTTACAACGGAGAGAAAAGAGAAAAAGAGCATCTTCTACTACATGAGATAGAGTCTGAGGTCATCAGTGCTTGGACAATGCTGTTGGGTTGAACACATTTAGGCACCATCCTCCCTATTATGGCAGTGAGGAGAGGGATTAGGTTAAAGCCGGAACGGTCCAGACTCCAGAGGACCGGACCGGCTAACAGTTGCAAACTCTGCCATTCTGGGAATTGTATTGCCGTTCCTGTTCGTCCCTGTCCAGGGTGCGACTTTGACAGCTGTCAATGGGGAAGCAGGGAGGGAGAGATTACAGTCTTCCCGTATGGTCCGTTCTGGTCATTACTCCATACCCTCCCGACGCATAACCTAGTCCTGAGGCCCCTCCTCCATCCCCCTACCTCATGCCTTGAACATCTCAGCTTTGCTTACATACTGCCATCAGGCTACCTCCTGCTTGCTTGCACCTCATGTAATCTGTCTGTTGACCATTCCCATTAGATTGTTAGCTCTTCAGAGCAGGGCCCTCTTTCCTCTTGTTATCTAAGCCCTCTTCTCTTCACATTTCACTCGCAGCTCTCCCCTACTCAGCGACCATCTTTACCCGCTTTTTCTCCTGCTGGTAAAGACTCATCTCTATCTATGGCCACCAGCTCCAAGTAGTACGCGGCTTACTCCCTCACTACTTACATCTTAGCTGTCTTATGTCTTGAGAATTGTGGTGCTCTTTGTTACCTGTACTCTATTTCTGATATTTATTTACTGTTATGCTAAGTTTTGTCTCCCTGTACTGTCTTTTGTACGGTGCTGCGAAACACTTGTGGCACCTTATTAATAAAATGTAATAATATTAATAATAATACCCGGACCACACGGGGAGGCTGTAATCTCTCCCTCTCCGGTGACAGTTGTCTCCCCTCCCCAGACAGGACACCAGCCAATTTACTACTTTAAATGAAGAAATTGTTTAACCCACTAGTAATGCCGGCCCTAGGCTTGGAATGCCCCTAGGCATTTGCCTAGGTTGCCTATGCCCAGGACTGGCTCTGCTCCTTGGTACCAGTATCTGTACTATGTCGTCACACAAATCCAGTACACCATATCACCTCCATATTGCCCTGCACGCTACCATTGCTGCCCCAGATATCAGTATTGTGCACCTCATGGAACTAGTGCGCTAGCACAGGCAGTAGCAGCTTGGTAGGTGTATTGTGCATGTCAGTTAAAATACTGTTGGGAAAGATATTATTTACATTTATCGGCAGTCAGGCCAAGGACTGAGGGAAAGAGGGAGAAGGTCCTATCTACATACACATATATTACCAGCACTGTACTAACATTCATTATTCCTATATTCAATTAATAGTGATGTATAGATGCTGATTCAATTAATAGTGATGTAGAACTGGGCATATAGATTACAGTAGGCTTAGCATCTCAAATTTTCCTGTAAACCTCTATAGGAAAAAAACAGATGTCGTAGGTCACAATCAACCATTCTGGACGGCACATTGCGGCCGAGACGCTAACTTAAATGCCCCCTGAAAGTGTTATTTCCGTGTCACACCTTCCCTCACCCATTTCTCCCATTCATATATCAATCATCCAAATGTGCTTTATAAGGAATTGGGTGATGTCATAGCGTAGATTGTACACCCCTAGTTACAGTCCTGGCAACGTACTGTCCCCATTGCTTAATGCAGCAGCAAAAGACTTCACTTCCTAGTTGCCGAGCGTGAAGCTACCGAGCATGCCTGGCAAAACTGGTGAAACGGTATCCCATAGGCTACAGCGGGTACCACCATCTTAGTGCATTAGCTTTCGCTGCCAAGCTCCCCAAAGCTAAGCTTTTTGAAGCTTGCTATATTCAGCTCATTAAGAATAACGCTGACTGCAGTCTGCTTGCGTTAGTTTTCTATTAAAAAGAAGATATTTCTGGTAACTCCTATCGTTTTTCTTACATGAGCACAAAATAGAAACATAGAATTTGACGGCAGATAAGAACCACTTGTCCCATGTAGTCTGCCCCTTATTTTTATCCTTTAGGTAATCTCAACCCTTTTTGAACCTTAATTCTTTGTAAGGATATTTATATGCCTATCCCAAGCATGTTTAAATTCCTCTACAGTCTTAGCCTCTACCACCTCTGATGGAAAGCTATTCCACTTATCCACTACCCTTTCTGTGAAGTAATTTTTCCTTAAATTTCCCCTGATCCTGCCTCCCACCAGTCTCAGTGCATGTCCTCGAGTTCTAATACTTCTCTTCCTTTGAAGAATGTTTCCCTCCTGAACTTTGTTAAGACCCTTTGTATATTTGAAAGTTTCTATCATGTCCCTCCTTTCCCTTCTCTCCTCCAAACGATACATGTTAAGATCTTTTAGCCTTTCCGGGTAAGTTGTGTGATGTAGACCATGCACCATTTTAGTTGCCCTTCTTTGTACGTTCTCTAATGTATTTATATCCTTCTGGAGATATGGGGCCTAATTCAGACCTGATCGCTTGCTAGCGTTTTTTGTACGGCTGCGATCAGGTCCGAACTGCGCATGCGTATGCACCGCAATGCGCAGGCGCGTCACACGGGTACAAAGTGGATCGCTGCTCAGCGATAGGCTTGTGCGAAGAAACCATTCGCACGGACGTTCGCAAGGAGATTGACAGGAAGAAGGCGTTTGCGGGTGGCAGCTGACCGTTTTCAGGGAGTGGTTGGAAAAACACAGGCGTGTCCAAGCGTTTGCAGGGCGGGTGTCTGACGTCAATTCCGGGCCCAGACAGGCTGAAGTGATCGCAGCGGCTGAGTAAGTCCTGGGCTACTCAGACACTGCACAAACTCTTTTTGTACAGCTCGGCTGCACATGCGATCGCACACTTGCACAGCCAAAATACACTCCCCGGTGGGCGGCGACTATGCGAACGCTGGACTGCAAAAAAAAAAACCCTAGCGAGTGATCAGGTCTGATTTAGGCCCATGGTCTGCAGAAATGGACACAGTATTCCAGATGAGGCCATATCAATGACCTATACAGTGGCATTATTACTTCTTTTCTCCCTATGCAACCAAAAATCATGCAGAGCCTGCCGTTTCCAAATGATTTTCAGATTCATAATTGTGCCCCTTGGTTTGAAGCCACAATGTGGAGATGATCTATAAATGCAGAAACTGAATCAACCCGGGAAACAGGAAAACCATAAAATGATAACGATGTTAAAAAAGTGAACTTCTTTAATTTATGTTTTAATGTATATCCCAGAATAATACTGAGGTGATTTCCAAATCATTGATGTTAACTTTACTGCCAAATAAATACATTTTAAGGTCTATCCTATTTATGTGTGAGCTGAAGAATGCAGCTGATGAGTATGAAAATCTAGTACTCTAAAAGAGAATCTGATGAGTTCAAGTTCTCATTCATATGTATGTGCTGGGAAAACGTGTAACGTCCAATTATTTTGATGTGTTTTAGCGATGCCATTGTAATGTGTTTTCCGTGCGATACAATACAGTACAATACGGTCTATTGTACAGATAGCACGTGTTGAATGTGTAAGAATAAGTCTTCTGCAAAATGATAAGGATTCGATTTTTCTTATTTAAATGGTGGAGCATATCAGAAACGAATCACCTTAATTTGAGTGCGGGTTTCCAGACCTTACTAGTTGCTGAAAATCAAAGATTTTTACTATAAGCCCTAAATGCTGTTTTTCTATATTCTTCTAGAATTTTCATGTCACCTTGCAGGATGTGAGCAAAAACTTGCGATGCAGCTGGATCTGATACGTTTTCTGGAATGGCAAATTGCATCCATCGAGCTGAATTACCCCCGACCCAGACCCCCCTTCCCTGTGGATTGCATGGGAAAATTGTCGATGATGGTGGATGCAAAGTGAATTGCATGACCCCGTTGAGCAGACATCTTTAAATTAGTTTCAGCACTTTTCCAACTGTCTGGAATGACATAATACTATCAGGGCCATCCCTACAATACTAGAACTTGGCTGGAACTTGTTAATATGTTTACAATTAACCACATGAATGCAGTATGTGTGTAAGATCACTTTGATTCTACTTGACGCCCCTATTGGGTGACATTCTATCCCTCATATCCAAGGCTTATAGAGATACTGTAAGTACATAGTGATATTACAGAGTGACAGGTGTGGTATCTCAGCTCATCCCATTGGTTTTAACCAAATGCGTATTAAATAATTAGTCTTTACAATGATTCAAAACCTTTATTTCATAAACCTAGTGCACACTTTTGATGCCATGCTTCAACACCGCAGACCGATTGTGTTACTACAGTGGTAGTACTGCACTGTAAGAGGCACAATAATCACATTGAAACATAATAATAAAGATTTATTTAAAAATGCCATGTTGGTCTCACACCTCTCTTACATTTATATAGAAATATGGTGACCACAGTATTCTAGAACCAGCCCGGCAGAAGGTGGGTGAGACAAACTACAGTGAACAGCTCTGTATCTTAAAATGAAGCACAAATCTGCAACAATGGGTCACAAAACAGCGTAAAACAGTGCGAGAAAAAAGGCCAAGTGTTCCGCGTGTTGTTTATATCTTATCTTTTAGCCTATGTTTATGCTGTGCAATGTTTTCTACTTTTGGCAAGATGTATACCATGGGTCTTCAACCTGTGGCCCTCCAGCTGCTTTGGAACTACACATCCCAGCATGCCCTGCACACTTTTGCTATTAAGGCATGCTGAAACTGATGCAGGGCATGTTGGGATGTGTAGTTCCACAGCAGCTGGAAGGCCGCAGGCTGAAGACCCATGATGTATACTGTTGAGGTTTCATTAGTGTCTACCTGAGTGCAGATAAATATTTTCCTGATAATTTTGCACAGATATACCACACAAATATTGTAAGGCGCAAAATGACTGTACGAACACAAACACACATCCCTACACACACATACAGTCAACAAGAAGAAGATGTTTCATTGTGTTAATTACACAGATATGTTTAAGACGGCTTTATAGTGAACAGCAAGGCAGATGATGCATTATACATTATACAGCACGAGGTTCCCATGACATGTTATTACACATACACAATAAAAAACATTATATAGAAAGAAAACAAAAGATACATCCGGGTCACACAACACGGGAAATGCGGCATTTCACAGTGATAACGTCAGATCTACGGACCTCCCTGCTTGAGGCTTAATGCTGCATATTTGAGTGACCTCCTAACCTACACACAGCGCACCCTATTTACCATATGCACGCAATACGCACTGCAAAGTGCTTTTGTTTGGTTTTTATGCCAGAGTATCTAGATGCTCCGACCTGCACACATCAAGGTGCTTTAGAAAGAGGGCCTATTTTATGTTTGTACGCTATGGCTGGTGTTCATGCGAGTGAGCGATAATCAGCAGGCTGCACACGTGCCGCGACTGCACTGCGCATGCGTCAAGCTGCCGCTGCGATCCTGCTAGCAATGAGGATTTTATGACAGGAAGTGACTGTTTGGAGGTGTTAACGGGGAGTGGTTGCAAAAACACTGGCGTGTCATGGATGTTTTCAGGGGTTTATCTGCCGTCAGCTGCGAGCTCGTATGTGCAAAAACATGGCGCATGTGTCGCTACTGCTGTGTCCGGCGTGCGTACCCATAGGGCTACCCTTACACCCAATGTTCCTCGTTTTTTACGTATAGACTGTGAATGTGAGCGCAACTGAGAATGAGTTTGCGATCCCCCCTGGGTGGCAGCTTCACTTGCCAAGCCAGGACAATCGCACATGTACAAATAACGAATTAGGCCCAGAGTCCACAAAGGTGTGCAGAGAGGGCGAAAAAAACCTGACGAAGAGTAAACATCAACAGTCCCACCCCATACCACATTAATGCCACACTTTTCATTCATTGAAATTAACATTTTTCAATTAAAACTAGTCAGATGAAACTCATTCATGGTTTACATTAATCCTAAGAGTAAGAACACTGGGACTGTGAAGCTTTATTGTACATTAGGTTAAGTGCACCTATAAATTAGTTTCACCACTGAAACGCAGACAGCAGGCACCCACGCGTTTCATTAAGAAGTATAGGTCCTCTTGTTGGGTGCAAATGCCTGCGTGGTTCTTCATGCTAGAATATGCATCCTCCATCCACTTTATCTTACTTCACTAAATGTGCACATGTACAAACCTAGACTCTCAGGACCTGCATGAGATACACTGGAGGCCGCCATTTTGTTGACTGAATATTTCAGCCTATTAATTCAATAGCTCCTAGTGACATCAGCGAGGAACAAAGTATTGTAGGCAGCATAGACTCTCAGGACCTGCATGAGATACACTGGAGGCCGCCATTTTGTTGACTGAATATTTCAGCCTATTAATTCAATAGCTCCTAGTGACATCAGCGAGGAACAAAGTATTGTAGGCAGCATAGACTCTCAGGACCTGCATGAGATACACTGGAGGCCGCCATTTTGTTGACTGAATATTTCAGCCTATTAATTCAATAGCTCCTAGTGACATCAGCGAGGCACAAAGTATTGTAGGCAGCATTCTTATGAAGATGTTTGCTCCTCTCTGTGTAGGTCAGCAGGTACAAATTAAGATGGACGTCACTGCAAACATCAGCTACATTTCATTAAGGACTAATCCTAAAAACACACAGACATAAAACAGGCCGGGTAATATTATTGTATGTTACATATTAATACAAAAAAAATGAAGAAAACAAATCTAGGCCTTAAACGCCCAGCAGTTCCCTAAAAGGACACTAACGTCCCAAATATTCCTATTCAGGCAGAATAGTAATAACCTAAGGGGTCTGCCCCGCCACTGTATGGATAAGGTGTTTTGTCCCAATTCTGGGACAGACCACGAAGCACCTTTACCCGATTGAAGGACCCTCTTGAAGATTGCCAAAATACTCTGCTACCCACCACAATCTATTATGTTATATAGCCATATATTACTATAAGTAGTCATGATCAGCCATTTTTCCAACAAAAGAAAACATAATCCACTATAACAATAGTACTCTTCATTTTATTCTAGAATGTCACAGTGAATCAGCATATTGTGGAATATACAAAGACTATCATTTGATCTGATTTCACATATTGAGCCTAATGTAGAGTTTGCCACAACTGCACAAAAACTCAGTGCATACCTCCAGACCTGTCATCCCACCCACCGGCTGCAGAGTCCCGCATGGAGGGGAGGTTGGGAGGCCCACTCTCACCTGCTGTTCTGCTTAGCAGAGCAAGTGGTGAGTAGATGCCTCGCAGATATGACCCATCACACTGCCATGCCACCTTTAGAGACGTGCAATCGAAGGTCCCGATCTGAACTAGGGATGGCTATTGGTGGGTTATCCATTGATAGTTACCATTGATGGATTGCCTCAATGGTGTGAAACCATCTGGAAGGGAACCATTGATGGTTTCACACACCGATGGTCATATCTGCTTTAGTGAACCACAAGCTGCAGGTCAATCAGAGCTTGGGGGAAGAGCTCTGTGGGTGTCAGGACTAGGCTCGGTGTCCCTCATGCAGGTCCTCTGTAACATCGATGGTGGAAAACCATCTGGTCCTCCCCCATCGATAGTAAAAGTTGCTGATTTCAAATCATTCCTAATCTGAACTTCTCTAAAGTTAGGAGGTATGTAATACAATTTGAATTGACTAAAAAAGCTATGATTGCATGTATATGCAATGCTGTAACTATCATAAGGTACATACAGGCTGGCCCCGGTAGCATATGTTTCTGGTTTACGCCATACATATGTCCCATCCATGCCCGTTTTTATAACCATTTGTTTAGCTTGCAAATTAGGCGTTTGGTTCTAGGCATCAATAAAGCTTCACTAATACATCAGAGGCTACTCCACTAAAACACATTTACTTCAGCACCCACACAAGTATAATATATGCCAGAGCAATAAAGAAAGCACCAATCAGCATCAGCCGTGTAAGCACAATCAGCCAATCATCAACGACTGTACTCAGTATTCTCCCCCCATCCTACCTCTTCATGCCTATTATCCTCTAAGGATTTTTCACATTCTGAACTTGTGTAATTTGCTAAGTAAAATGGACACACAACTCTATTTTAAATGATGCCCAATAGGTGTTGTCCTCCACAAAATGCTTATCTTTGATTTTATTTATTCAATTAATTGCAGGCCCCTGACCAGCATCCCTAATGACCTAATGCTGAGTCAGGTGTAAGAGCAAAGCATAGGTGTGTGAAAAAAGGAAAAACCATGTTGTACAGCAGGTGGCGCCGATGTAAAATGTACAGAGAGATTTAGCGTTGGGAAGGGGCATGTCCCTTAGGTAGTCCCTCGCCCCTCCGGAAGAGTGTGCACCCCTCCCATTTCCTAGTGGAAAGAATGGGGAGAATAATACGGGACTCTGAGGAGGGAGATTTATATGGCAACAGCGTCATTTGGCCCTGTTCCACATGCAAACATGTGCTGATTCCCCCCCCCTCCCCCCACACACACACAAGGGGGTGGAGCCTAGTGATGAGAGTACCACAGTCCCACATAGCCGCTCACCTCCTTTTCCTCTCCAGGCTTCTTCTGCAGAGGAAACCGTCAAAGTAGTTAAGTACGCACCACCTACATTGCAACATGGTTTGTCCCAGCAGCAAACTGCACCTTTATTTGCCCTTAAACCTACTGTAACTCTGAGTAAAGCCCTAATAGAGGGTTCCTCTAATTCATTTACAAAGCTCACCATTGCTGTACATAAGTTGCCATTGCATACACATTTTATCCATTCTGGTTTGTGTGATATAACACCAATACTTTACATAAAAGGTATCTTGTTTACATCTGCAATAAACACACCAGGCTTTGGGGTTTATCACACGCACACATCTTCCTTCTTCCTTTATGCAGCGTAAAGAGAGGCTCAAGCACTTTTGCTGATTACTATCCATCTAGGGAGCGTCAGATGTTACAGGAAGACATACACCGTCTGTGATGCTGAGTGAACTTGTAAGGGAAGCACTGAGAAGATGAAATGTCAGGATTGCTTAGAACCAAGTGCCGTACTAATAATTAACGTGGTGTGTATATTTAAACCCCTCCCAATGCGGCTGATGTTGAGCGTGAACTCATTGGCAGACGGAAAATGCATTCCTTGCAAAGGTGCAATACGATCTTATGACGCACCAGTTGCATATATGCCAGGATCACGTCACACGTAAGTCAGATACACTGACGCCCTTTAAAATATTTGTGTTGATAGCGAAACATGCCTTCGCATTTAGATCTGAATAAACTTGAAAAAAACTCTTTCCGTCTAGTATCAAAAATAAAGTAGCTCACAAAATCATATAATATATATATATGAATGAGCAATAGAAAAAAAAGCCCCAATCAGCTTCAGAGATGAATCGATAATCAGCCAATCAGACTGTTAATCCTGGTGACTGTCATTATCATTGAGTACATGCGCGAGAACTCTGGCGGAGGCCATTTATGCGGCTTGGCCAGGTCTATATGTGTCTCTGTGCGGGTCTGTATCTGTTTGCAGGCTCTTACTGTACTCTATGTTAGAATGCCCCTTCGCTGCTCTGCAGTCACCAGTGGTTGCAAGTGACAAATTGCAGCAAATCTGCATATATGCAAATGCTTACGGCCTGCTTAGTGGGTGTGACAGGAACCTATTTGCATTTTTTACACTACGCAAACTGACAGGAGTCCAGGTCATAAGACATGGCAAATCAACCAATGATGTGCTATTGGATTTGGCATAAACACTTTTTGAAGCCATATTGTTTATACTGAAAGATGTGTCCGCACCGACACAGAGAACAGAACGGGAAGCTTGTTCTGTGGCAGCTGACATACTGTGTTGCGGTCATTTCCATGATAATGAAGATATTACTCTGAAAGGTCTGTACACATCATATAAAAATAAAATACTATTTGTAAGTAACCATAAACCGTTAAGGTAGGTATTTGTCACAGGAAGAACATGATAAAAATCTGCCCTGAGGAAATTACGTGGGGTTATAGATATCTATAGCAGCTGTTACAGGAGACGGTACAAAGGGGATCCGGTTGGGATCCCGACAGTTGAAATATGAAATACCGACACTGCTTGGTCACAAGACCGACACGGAATCCCAACAGCCGGGATCCAGAACGACCAATTGCCGGGCCGCCTGAGAGGGCAGCCGCAGGGGGCATGGGGGTGTTAGGTTTAGGCTGCCGGGGGAGGGTTAGGGTTAGGCTACGGGGAGGGGGGATGCCACGGTCAGTATATCAGCCCCTGCAAAGAATGCTGATTTCCTGTGCCTCTAGTGGCCTAAACCCATGTCTAGCCCCTCACACAGGCTACAGGGGCCATGATAGCGGGTGTGAATTAAAAGATTGCCAGTATATGGACAGTCAATAATAGGACGGCACCAGATTGTTGACAGCCAAATGGGTTAAACGGTTGACAGGGTCAATGGGTCAACATGCATAGAAAGGTCAACACTGTTTTTGTTTTGTTATTTTAACCCTAATCCTAACCCTATTCCTAGTGCCTAACCCTAACCATACCCCTCGTTCCTAACGCTCTATCTGGTCCTTAACCATCCCCTTCCTCTGGCTAACCCTAACCCCTAACTGTCCCCTCCGGCAAACCTAACCCTAACCCTCTCCCAATCCTAAGCCTAGAAATCATTTAAAACCACGTGTCGTCCCTTTTGGTGTCTACCATTTGCATGTCGGCCCTTTTTTAATCCGTTGATCTTTTGACCCTACTGACCTAAGCCCATGTCGTCCTTTTGCCTGTCGACCTTCTGACCGTGTTGCCCATCTGGTATCAACTTATTGAGTGTCTATCTTCCATCAGGATACGCATGTTAGCGCCCTCTGTGGGTCACAGTAGCTAATTCACTTCTAGAATTTATAAATAGACTCAGCAAATAGAAACATAGAAACATAGAATTTGTCGGCAGATAAGAACCACTTGGCCCATCTAGTCTGCCCCTTTTTTTTTTTTTTTTATATTATTTTTATCTCTAACCTTATTTGATCCTTATTTCTTTGTAAGGATATCCTTATGTCTATCCCATGCATGTTTAAATTGCTCTACTGTCTTAGCCTCTACCACCTCTGCAGTAAATAGAAATAGTACATACGTTATGGATTTCACTATCAATGGCAAGCTTAACTTTCTGCAAAACTACAACCAATGCTTTTTTTTTAACTATGAAAAGACCAGACAATGTTGTCATTGTCAAATCTGACTTTTACAATTATAAGGTGCTCTCAATAGAGAGAAACCATGTCCTGCAACAATAGCACAGTCTCTAACACAATGACAGTTTTTACACATATTTACACACGATCCCTTACTTGACCGCACTGAGGTCAATGGGTCACAGCAATGCAGCAGGCTTATATACACACACACACACACACACACACACACACACACACACACACACACACACACACACACACACACACACACACACACATGCAGACTGCAACTATTGGCTTCTAGGTTTGTTGGCATGTATAATAGAAATCAAGGCCAATCCCAAACATGTTGGCTTTAATTTTATGTTTGTAGATATCCGCGGGATGCGTCCGTATTCGAACTTGCGTCCACATCATAATCAGCCCCATAGTGGTGAACTGCGCAATGACACAAACTGTACATTATAATATTAGTATAACTCTCTATATAATATATTAATATATATCCAAATAGATGTTGTTCTGTTTTAAATAATATAACAAAATATTATTGTCAAGGGTACAAATCTTATAGTTTCTGGTGGTTGAATATAATAAATATACTTTGGTGAAAAACTATCTTTTTAATTTGTACGATAAACATTATCTAACGATTACATCCAGATGTCGCAATTTTCCCTACGTCTTTATATGTAGCAACTGAAACATTCATACCGATAAGTCAATGAAAAGTTTCCACGTGCTTCATTTATTTAAATGGCATGTACTGGTTTGGAAAATACCAGGCAGGCTATATAGCGTAAGCATTACTGGCATTGGATTTGGTGAGCACCAGATAATAGCCGGTGAGAGCAGCAGTAGTTATGTAACAAAGGGTTAAATGTATGAAGCTGTGATAAGAGTGGAGAAGTTGCCCATGGCAACCAATCAGCTGCTCTGTATAATTTTATAGTATGCAAATTATAAATGTTACTGCAATGCTGATTGGTTGCCATGGACAACTTCTCCACTGGCTCACTTCTCCACACTTATCACTGCTTCATACATTTAGCCCAAAGAAACAACAGACAATAAGTAAAAAACAAAACCTTACTAAAAATTGTTATTATTACATCATCTGCATTAGATGATGCCTAGGGCCAGATTAATGCTTGTTGGGGCGCCGGGTAACTAAGTTGTGGGGGCCCCTCCCCCCAAAAATGGCCCTTTTAAGCCCCACAATATGGTCACAGTGCCCCCACTTTCTGTATGCCACGCAGTGCATCCCCTTTTGGCCCCTCACCCATGTCCCCTGAGTATACACCACACTCTGCTTACAGGGAAGAGCGGCTTCTGAGTCCCTAAAAAGGCGGCACGGAAGTGTTGTGTCACATGACGCTGATGAGGGAAGTTTGGAGCCGCTCCGCACTGCATTCTGTTTCTCTATATGCAGAATGCAGCAGATCCCATCCGGGAATAGGTGCTACTGGGCACCTGTACTCAGCAACTGCGGGGTCAGACTGACACTGTGTAGGGGCCCCTCTGCATCTGGGGGCCCTGGGGCAACTGCCCCTGTCGCCCTCCCCTTAATCCGACTCTGGCAATGTCTTATAATTCTAGTCACTAAATATAAGAAGAACATAAAACCAATTACAAAGCTTAATAGACAAGAAATTCTAGCGGAAACTTAACTTCAACAACACAGTCATCAGGCGAGTTTATCAAGCCTTGGAGAAGGAAAAAGAGGAAAAGCTGCCCAGTGCAACAAATCAGTCATTTACCTAGCAAAGTCTTTAAATGATGGTTACAAGGGTTGATACATCTCCCCCTCAATATCGAGATTAAAAACAGACAGCTGAACCACTATTCTTTTTATGCACTCATCAAATATAGATGATTAAAATCAACAAAGAGACAAGAGATAACAGGTAAACTTCAAAGACTATCAAATAAAAAAATGTTCATTTTTTTTTATTTGCTTTTTTTTTTTTTATTCCCCAGCAAAACAATTTTTTTCCCCCCCTCTGCATGATGAGGAAGTATAGTAACTGCACCGGAACGTAGGCCTAGATGACAAGTCTATCTGGAGCTATAGATAGTGGCGTTATATATAAGTTCCTTTTTCTAAAAATAACAGTGATGCAGGTTTTGCTCTTGTGGACTTTGCAAGATGCCTCTAGTACCAGTGACGACGGAACTTGCGAATCACAAAGAACACCTAAGCTACATGCAGACAGCAATTGCAAAATATAAGGAAAAGTGTTGCTTTGCATAAAAATCAGGGCACAAAGTGTATCGTAAAATATTGAACAATATCTGCATTTGCTTTGATAAAAAACAGACATGAACCACTTAATCACGGAACAGGTGAAGGTAACGCATCCAACTTAGCTGTACAAGGATTGAAAGTGAAACATTTCCTGTTTACAGCAACAAGAAAACTCACCAAGAAAAAAAAGTGTTAAAAAAAAACCAGCCAAATATAAAATGATATAATTTCACTCAATACAAACATGGCAATGAAAACAAGAACTATTTGTACTACAATTGTCAATCCCTCTTTCACACCTGCATTGCATGTCAATATCTACTTGATGATCAAGTGATGACCTTCCCAAGCCTGGAAAAGCCTAAGCTCTTGGGAATTCTATAAAGAAGCATCCACTAAACAACTAAGCAACAGAATTGAATACTAAAGAATGAGGTTTCTCTGCCTCTCCTAGAATCCTAATGAGATGTCGCTGTGCCAACACCAAGCACTAGATGTAGAACGGTGAAATTACTGAATGTATGGGTAACACCACTTGAGCATAAATAACTAAATAAAAAGTACAGTGTATGTGCTTTCTGACACAATAAATAATAGATAGAACATATCAAGATATGTAGGACTTTCTTTTTTTTTTTTTACAAAATGAATACTTGGGGCAGAAATTAGCAGCAGCAATTAATCCCCCCGGAGCTATCCAATTAGCCCCAAAGTCTCAGCAGGTCGGAAAAAAGACCCAGATAACTCAGGAGTTAACGTGTGCCACGACCCTGTTAAAACTCAAATCTGTGAACTTTTCACGGATTCTATGTGTTAATGCCTGTTAACCCATGTTAATGCCCATTAACAGGTTAAGTTAACAGGCGTTACCGAGGCTATCGGGAGAAATCAAAAGTGCAATTGAATAGCCCCTGGTGTTAAAGCTCGAGGCTACCTCCCAGTTTCATGTTAACGTCCGTTAACAGGTTACGTTAACAGGCGTTAACAAGGCCATTGGGAGAAATCAGGAGTGCAATTCAATAGTCCCTGGTATTAAAGCTCGAGACTACCTCCCGTTTTCATGTTAATGCCCATTAACAGGTTAACAGTTGTTAACAAGGCCATCGGGAGAAATCAGGTGTGCAATTGAATAGCCCCTGGTGTTAAAGCCCAGGGCTACCTTCCGGTTCAATTTACAGTGGATAATTGAATTCCCCCCCCTGAATATCACTTCCACTCCTACACAGTGGGTGAACTGTAGCAGGATCATAAACATGTTACCACAGTTCACCTAAATATTACATTTACAGATTAGTGACATTGTTATCAAACCACTGAGAGACGCAACCAACAAACCAATCAGCGTCCAGCAATCACTGATCTAGCACTCTATAACACGACAGAAGCTGTCTCTCTGGAAGGTTTGATAAATCTCCCCCAAACAAACATAAAATACAGTACAGTGAGGTTACATCTAAGTAGCAGCGTTATTTCTTAAAGTTGTAGCTCCTTTTTTTTTTCTAACAAATAATTTTAATGTCTATTCCCAAGATAAATTGTTTTGTTCCCTTCGAATCCGTTCACAAGTACCACTTAGCAACGTATGTACAACATGCAACAGACACAACATGACAAATCCACCCACATCCAATTTTGCTAGAGTGTCAAATATACTAGAGATTATTACAAGAATTCCTGACAATCGTCATTAACGTCACGCTAGATCCTGACAGCTGCTGCTCGCGGTGACGGCGGGGGGTGCTGAAAGCCAGTCGGATAACTGAATATCAGGAAACGTGTGAAATTACGTATCTCTGTAACCTTTCCCACTGCCTGCCTACGTGCGGTTCTGTACATGATGCAAAGGAGACTGCACAAGGACACTGGAATAGCTCAATTGTAATCAGGCAGTACAGCAAGACAATATCTGTGGCAGGGAATAACTTTCTAAAGGACAATGTGCCCTCCCTCTGGTGTGATCTATGCTGCTGCAGATCAGCCGGAAATAAGACAAGAACAGTACAGAAATTATTAAATACATGACTGAAGAACTCGGCAGCAGCAGAAACAACAAATACTGTAGGTTCCTCTGTCTGTCCCCACCCCTTAATCGCTGGAGACAATTCTAATCTACAGTAAGACCATCCCATTCATTAGAGATCTTCTTTTGTTTTATGTCCTTTATGTGCTCCTTAAAACCGAAGAGCATTTTGGAAGTAAGGCAGAAAAAGCAAGCAAGATTGCATCTGGAACAAACCACGTTGCCATGCAAGCGGAGGAAATACATTTGTAATTTCTCTGTGCAGGGTAAATACTGGCTGCTTTTGCATGTAGCCCACAAACGTCAGACAGCTTTATTTTTACACTGTAATTTAGATTTCAGTTTGGACACACCCCAACCCAATCTAAAGGGCCCTACACATTGGCCGATCCGCCGCCGAGCTGCCCGATGGCGGATACGGCCGACGGACGACCCGGCGGCGGGGGCGCAGTGACGGGGGTAGTGAAGTTTCTTCACTCCCCCCGTCACCCGGCTCCGTAGCAGTGCAGATCGTCCATATTGGCCTGCATGCACAGCCGACGGTGGACCAGCGATGAACGAGCGCAGGGCCGCGCATCGTTCATCGCAGGTGACTCCACACTCAAAGATATGAACGTTATCTCGTTCATTAATCAACGAGATCGTTCATATCTTTGAGTGATGTCGGCCAGTGTGTAGGGCCTATAAATCTCTCTGCACATGTTACATCTTCTCCACCTGCAGTGCAGGATGGTTTTGACGAGTAGCTTGCTTTTTTGGTTTGCTTCCACATCGGAATAGCCCCCATGTATAAGACATTGATTTTAATGGCAATGCAGGTTCTGTAAACAAACAGAGGAATTACTGCAAAACACCAAGGGGTCTATTCATGAAGCAGTGAAAATGAGTGGAGAAGTGAGCCAGTGGAGATGTTGCCCATGGCTATCAATCAGCATTGAAGTAACATTTATAATTTGCATACTATACAATTGTACAGAGCAGCTGATTGGTTGCCAGGGGCAACTTCTCCACAGGATCACTACTCCACTATTTTCACTGCTTCCTGAATAGACCCCTAAAGCCAGTACTCTTGTCCAGTAAAATGCAGTATCTGTAAAATGATATATTAAATTGTAATACAGGGCGGTAAACTGCTTGCTACAAATGCCATGGGAAAGATTTACTATTCCGCAGTTTGTCGTAGCCGCCGACAATCGGCGGATTGGACTGATGAATTTAGAGCAGCAACAGACAAACGTTTTTGCCTGTCTGGTTTAACATCAACGGCGGCTTTGACAAACCGCTGAATGTGAATCTAGCTCCATGTTTTTACAGTCATACAGTGTACATAGAAACTCGCCTAATTTGTAAGAAAAGTAATCATTGTGAAAACCTCAGATTTTTGCATCCGTTATTCTGACTCCTCTAAGTTAGCGTCTAAGTAGCTGCTATATGTTTTAACACATTTCTCATACTTTTGTGTCAGTGCTTCCCTCTATTTATTGCAAACATGCAGTCACATTACCGAGCACTATCAATCCCTACTACAGTATATCGCAGGTGTTGCAATGCATAGTGCCTCCCCAGGAGGTCTATTCATGAAGCAGTGAAAAGAGTGGAGAAGTGAGCCTGTGGAAAAGTTGTCCATGGCAACCAATCAGCTGCTCTGTATAATTGTATAGTATGCAAATTATAAATGTAACTTTAATGCTGATTGGTTCTTCTTCACTGGCTCACTTCTCCACAGTTTTCACTGAATAGACCCCCCCAGGAGTCTTATATATCCTATGTTTTATCCATATCATTCTTAGGGGTCTATTCATGGAGCAGTGAAAAGTGTGGAGAAGCTGGCCATGGCAACCAATTAGCATTGAAGTAACATTTATAATTTGCATATTATACAATTGTACGGAGCAGCTGATTGGTTGTCATGGGCAACTTCTCCACAGGCTCACTTCTCCACTCTTTTCACTGCTTCATGAATAGACCCCTTAAAAACAAGGTATACTTTATAAAAATCATACTTTTGGTCCGTAACCCGTAATAACACCTACAAAAATGCAACGGACCACATAAGTCAAACCAGTGAAATAATAAGTTGGACCTAACTGTATATAGTGAACACATCCATGGTAAATTGTACAAACACTGAGGCTGCTGTGTAACGAATAGTGAACTGTGGTAAAGATAATACACGTCTGTCGTCAGCCCACCTTGCTAAGCCTAAGATCTAAATATAAGTCCCATTGTGAAGGACGGCAGAGAGAAAGGCTAGCCCACATATGGAAGTAGACAGTGCAGAATCTGTAAATTATTCAGAAGTGACCTGTTTAACACAGCTCTGCTCTCAACCCAACTGCAGAAAAGGAGAAGCAGTCGTGTACAGGACATGTAACACTAAATAATATATACAGGAAAAAGTTACAGGCAAAAAAAAAAAGACATTTGTGCTGCAGGTGCAGCTTCATATGCCAGAAGAAAACCATAACCACAGTACATACAAACTGAAAAAATAAAAATAAAAATTCATATGGGAAGGGGATTACAAACACCCTTATGTCACAAAGTGGAGAATGTACAGATCATTTTCATCAGTAACGTCCTCTTTGCCATATGGGTAAGCTAATAGCACGCCCACATAGGCAATACAACATATTGATTATGTCACAGGCAAAACGTGAATGTTTAGTTGAATCACTGTACTCCGGCACACAGAGGGTTAAAGTGCCCTGGTGGAAGAAAAATAAAATGAAAAGCACCTCACTACTAGAGTGGTGAAATCTGCACCATGTTGCTACACTACCATGCTGTGGGAATCTATAGAATGGTCATTAAGGTCTACCCGCCACCTACAGTATGCTGTGCAGCCAGCACATTTTATGCTGAACCACTAATCAGGATAATGCAGCCTATCAATGTACAAGGAGACATCTCTGAGCCATGAGGTATCTTCTGCCTCATGCCTCAGTGACATCACTGCTTCCTAAACTGAATATTGGCTCAGCCCACTGTATGTGGGTGGCAGGTAAGTCAATCCAAAATGAAACACCAACACCACTGAGGATCTGAAGAAAATCATATCAAGGGAAATGCAGGCAGATTTGCTTCCTATAAATTAGAGTTTGAGCATGGATAAGCCTGGACTGCTGAGAGAGGCAGCTGTGATCCACAGCCAACAAGAAGCTGGAAAATGGGTCATTTATGGGCACTTGTCTTTGTACAAAGCTCTTTCTCTTCCAGAGAGTTGCCACAATTATAGATTATTGAAGGTTGTGTGTAATCTTCATGTCAACGCAACCTGAGCGCTTGGTGACTATAAATGGATTCTCATCTTGAAAGGCAATATTAGGTTCCTTTAAAATGTACTACATACCCCATATTATTGCATTTTGATCTTCCATTTCAAATAAACTGCAGCCAAACTAGTATGAGCCTAATTTTCTTGGTATACTGCAACCTAACACCCGGCGGTATTGTGTCTGGTACGCCATTTGTTGCACATAAACCACTAGAAGTTTTGGAACCTCTTATTAGCAGACACTAAACTAAATAAGGAGTCCCCTATTATCTCACTAAGAATATCATTTACAGTAGCTTAATTGAATATTTCATTGGATCCTCATATCCCTCTTCGAAGCCTCGTTGACCTCACGCCTTACCGGTGACCCCCATCTTTGTGGCTCTTCCATGTAGCATGGAAGGCTAGCTGATCCTGTGCTTTCCCCACCTACCCCCACCGTTATATAAAGTGGATCCATGCGTTGTCAAATTCCTTTGGAGGGGACATGGTGGCCTTATGACTCTTGACCTTGTAGTTTTCGCCCTCATTGTTATCCCAGTACTCTGTCCCACAAACTCTGTAGCGAATGGCGAGTTCCAACATCCCCTCCTTATTCAACAAGGCTGGGCAGAGCAGCTTAAAGGAGAAGCGGTCCGTATACCTATCGCTACATCCCCGCTGATAGGTGGCCATCACCTCGGTGGAGGTGGTCCAAGAGTCCATGGTGTACCTGACCACCACCTCCTTCTCATAGGACAAGTTGAGGACTCTGAGATCCCCACTGATGCAGAAAGGGTCGGTGCTGAGGCTCTCCAGGCACACTTTGCGCTGCCTGACCAGGTCCGTGAAGTCAGGCTTGGTGCCCGGGTTGGTGAAGAGCGGCTCTAGGCGTGCGCAGTTGGGCGACGGGCGGAGCAGCAGCGCGCTGAGCTCCGCCCCCGCGGGGCACGCCTCCCGGCAGCGCAGCCCGGCCAGCACGTGGTAAGGGACCCGGGGCACCTCCGCGTCGCTGAAGTGCCGCACCGAGGTCAGCTCCAGCCCCAGGGAGTCGGCGAAGCGCACCTCTTTCTTCCTGGGGGCCACCACCTCCAGGTGCCTCCGCTCGGCAGGCGTGGGCAGGGACTTGGCTCTCCTGCGGGCAGTGGGGCTCTGGGGCACCAGGTTGATCTCCCTGCCCCGGGTGAGGGGCTTGCTGGGCTCCTTGCTCTTCTCCACCTCCACCTCGTGCTCCTCTTCTTCCCCGTCAGTGACCTCCCCATCCTCCGGGCTTTCCCCGTACAGCACGGCCGTGCAGCTGAAGTTGCGGGGCAGGAGGTGGCGGTGGGTGGGCATGGTGTCCATGCACCCCGGGCAGCTGCGGGCGCTCTCCTCCTCCTGCTGCTCGCTCTCCCGGCGGCTGCTGCTGCATGAGCGGGGCGCTGTGTGCTGGACTGGATGCTGATGCTGGGGCTGACGTGTAGTGACGCACATAGCATCCCTGCAGGAGCCGGCCCTGGCGATGGAGGAGGCGGCTCCCAGCATCATCATCGCCGGGATAACCCTTTGCGCAGCGGATGCGCTCTGACGCGTGCACGGATGCGCTCCTGCGCCCGGGGTGAGAGAGAGAGAGGGGGTCACTCCGGCCCCTGTGACCGCACCGTGGCCGTCATTCCAGCCTGAGCTGCTGCTGGGGAGGGAAGGGCTGCTGCTGCTGCACTCCTCATTTATCCCAGGCACTGGAGGCAGCGCCACCTCCCCCCGTCACTCCTCTCCCCTCCATGCAGCCAGTGAGCGGATCATCAGCCCTGGCACTGCTGGGCGGCTCTTCCCTGTGCCCATATGCGCCGGGTTACCCACTCTCACAGCCAGCCTGCCATGCCAGCACGACGCCCCCTCCTGGGTGAGACATCGCTGCACAGTGTACGTGTGTTCCACACTGTGTGTCACTCCGCTTTATACAGCAGCAGGTATTCTGCAAACACCAGATACAGAATGAGATCCCGATTTTTTTATACCCTCACACCTTAGTAAGGTCAGGTGCGAGGGTATGAAAATGGGGATCACCATTCTTGAGGTGGGTACACACTGGCCGACGGACCTGCGATATATCGGCCGTTCAAGAGAACGGCCGATATATCGCGGGTCCGTCGGCCAGTGTGTACGGCCGATACGTCTGTGAACTTCGTCGTTCACAGACGTATCGCGTCGGGCCCGCAGCACAGCCGACGGCCAATATATCTACCGATATATTGGCGCGTCGCTGTGTGTGTACGGACGGGCGGCCGACCGCCCGTACACATGCTGCGACAGCCGGCGGTGATTGACAGCTGAACAGTTCATGACGTCAGTGGCCGACAGATCGGGCAGTGTGTATGCTCAACACACTGCCCAATCCGTTCATAGATATATCTGCCGATCAATTGATCGGCAGATATATCTATCAGTGTGTACCCACCTTTACTGCCCACCTTTCCTACAGTGAATCATCATGACTCACTAGTCATTGGAGCGCCTTATACTGGGGGGATTTCCATGTGTCAGCGCAAGCGAGACAATTTTAGCTAATTTATTTGAGCTCTTTCGGGGATATTCGGAAAACATGACTTGTTGGTAGTGATGAATTTATGAGACGCGTGCAGGGCCATGGGTGCTGAGGGAGAGAATACCTATACTCAGTGTCGGACTGGGGCATGAAGGGGGAATTCTGATATAGGGGCCCATGCTTAATGGAGTTGCCAGGCTCCAGTAGGGGCATGGCCAGACACCACAGAGGTTTGGCTAACCATTACAGATTACATCAGGCATTCCCAACCGCGGTCCTCAAGGCACACCAACAGTGCAGGTTTTAGTGATATCCAGGCTTCAGCATAGATGGTTAAATCAAAATAACTAAGGTGCTAATTAAGTCACCTGTGTCCAAGCCTGGATATCATTAAAACCAGGACTGTTAGTGTGCCTTGAGGACCGCGGTTGGGAAACACTGGAGTACATGTTCTGTGCCGCTTGGTAAATATATAATAAACCATATTCTTGTGAAGTATAATGTAACATAAGTACAATGCATAATTTTTGTACACTAGGATAGAGTCTAGAACCTGATCCCTAGAGGAGGAGGGCCCACAGGCAGTGGGGCCCACTGGTGGTTTCCCCTGTGGGTCAGTTTGACCTTGCCTATACTCCATTCGGGTCTGGGACTCAGGATAGACAGCAAAAAGGTCGACAAACCTTAGGTCGATGCCAATTGGTCGACGCACCTTAGGTCGACATGGGCAAAAGGTCGACAGGAAAAAGATCGACATGGAAAAAGGTCAACATGAGTTTTTTTGGGGGGGGTTTGTGTCGTTTTCTTCGTAGAGTGACCGGGTATCCCCAATTAGTGCACCGCGTCCCCTCGCATGGCTCGCTTCGCTTGCCATGCTTCGGGCATGGTGCCTTCGCTTCGCTCGGCACAGATTACCGTTCCAATCGTAGTCCACGTGGATCGTTAAGTATGAAAAGGTTCCAAAAAAGAAAAAAAATCGTGAAAAACTCATGTTGACCTTTTCCCATGTCGACCTTGTTCCTGTCGACCTTTTGTCCATGTCAACCTTTTGTCCATGTCGACCTAAGGTTTGTCGACCAATTGGCGTCAACCTAAGGTTTGTCGACCTTTTTGCTGTCGATCTGGAGTCCGGATACCACTCCATTCATGTATCAATGTTACTACTACACCATGGGGGTAATTCCAAGTTGACCGCAGCAGGAATTTTGTTAGCAGTTGGGCAAAACCATGTGCACTGCAGGGGGGGCAGATGTAACATGTGCAGAGAGAGTTAGATTTGGGTGTGGTGTGTTCAATCTGCAATCTGATTTGCAGTGTAAAAATAAAGCAGCCAGTATTTACCCTGCACAGAAACAAAATAACCCTGCAGTGCACATGGTTTTGCCCAACTGCTAACAAAATTCCTGCTGCGATCAACTTGGAATTACCCCCCATATATACTGTAAGCTGTGAGAATCTTTACACCTGCTGAAGGGGGCATGAAAGAGTTAATCTTGCAGGCGTCACTTTATAGCCATCAATGTTAAGCCATGTTTTGTAAGCTTCCAAATCTCTTATGATTTTTATAGCCCCAGATACATGCAATACACATTCCTGAGCATAATTACCTGTGCTTAGCAATAAGCTGAAGGGAATTCCCTATTTATTAATATGTAACCCCTTTTTACTAGCGCCTCCGTGGGGTTACCTATAAATAATGGTACAGAGTGCCTCCACCCAAGCTGTGTTAGGGCTAGCTCGGGAAAGCCCAGAATAGGAATGGTGAATTATGTGATTTTATTATATATCTTACTAATAGTACAGATTAAATTTCAATCTCACCTTATCTAATTTCTTCTTTCTTTCTTTCAGACTTGTCCAAGGAATTTTCTCCGCAATCGCGAACTACTGGTAAGTACAGTAAATCTGAAGACTACACCCACCACACTTTTTGGTTTTAGTATTTATCTTACTTCAATGTCATCACAACTTCACTTTAAACATTTCAATTCAAATATACATTTGATGTATACAATAGTATATGCATGCAATACAAAAAAACATATTAAAACCGGTTATAAACAGAAAAAACCAAAACCCCAAAAAACCAAATGAGTATCATTAGCGGTTACGCTCAACCAGGATACCAATTTTTAGTATAACCGTCCCTTCCCTATTAGGGTTGAGTTAGTTGGTGCACACGTTGGGGCCCATTCGATTAATTTGCCTGTAAGTTGCGTCAGTGTTGAGGATCCGGCTTTTGATATCTCAATTTTCTAACGTTTCTACCTTTAGGATATTATCCAATGTATAATAGGTTCTCCAACCGGAATCTGTCCCGATAAGGGTCAACAATATCATATATCCAAAAAACCGCTATCAGCAGTTACCGTTGGTGATCCACATGGGCTGACACTTCACGTAAGGATGAATGGGTTTGATGGGTCACTATACACTACACTCTCATTAGAGCTTTGCACCTCTATATATAGTGTGGAATGAGTTCAATAAGTCAGTTCACTTATAGTGTCCTGCCATTAAAAAGGCAATATCTAAATTGGCAATGTTCCACGACCTATTATATAGGTAGATATGGCATCCCCAAAATCGTATATGAGTCTTTCGGTAGTGTCAGCTTTCCCTGGCTAGGGCTCTTTATAGTATATCCTATTCTCTAATACTGGTATCCAGGGTATCACTCTGCTGACCACTCAGATGTCGCTCTGGAACATACTACACTCATTGATGACTTGAAAGGGGTAGTATGTTAGTGGCTTGACCTCTCACACTGTTGGCAGAATTTCCCTCCATGACTCATGTACCTATGGGTGCATAATTTGTATCAATACAGCCAGTTCCCTGGGATGCAATGCTAGTTCCTCTCCACAATATATTATCTCCCCATGAGCTAAGCTGCTCTAATTACTGTCACTGACACGGCCAAGGAGAAGGGGGGAGGGTTCTATTGAAGCCTCATTATTATGGGAGGCATCCTAGCATGTACTCACACCTCCTTGCAGGGAGCCTATCGATATTTAGCCTCCGTCACACAACTCCTCCCATGGAGCGTCTTTGCAGCAAAAGTCGGGTGTAGAGCGTCCTTCTCTTCCCCTGGAAGCCGGAATACCCGCAGCGGTAATCACCCTATGTTTAAAGGACGGTGTCCGGAGTGCAGGATCCCGCTGGCCGGGTACCACGCCGATCACGGAGGTACTTCACAGTCCCAGCGCCTCACACACAGCTCTCTCCCGTCCTCTCTCCTCACAGTCCTCCGCTGCGCCACACACTTGCTCCCCTGCTGAGCGGCTCGTGCGGCCGCGCTATCTCAGTCTATCCGTTACCCCCTGCACCACCTCAGCGGCGCGAGGGCTTCCAGAACAGTCCAGGGAGTACCCTCGTGCCATACAATTCCCAGCAGTACATATAGATAATATATATATACATTATTATAATACAATTTACCAGACATATACAGCTGAATTTGAACAATAAATTACCCTCCATGTATTCACTAACACAGCGTTACATTCTCCCCCTGGTGATTGGCACTTCTGGAAGATTTGAAAATCACCAATTAATTAAAAATAATACAGGTTCATCTATTAGTTACACACCATATAACCAAAATACGGCCATGACCTTATCACATTAGAATGTATTAACAAAGGAACTTCCGTTGGAGTGCCTAACTGTTCATAAGTTAAAATTGTTGGGGGTTTCCTAATTCTTTGAGGTCGAGGTGACATAGGTAGTCCTTCCGACCCTACTTCTAGACCACCGGGGGACTCATTGAACGATTCAGAGTCTTCTATTATTTCCCAACTTTCCTCTGTAATTTCCCTTGTACTGTGCTTATCGCTCTCCTCGGAGTAGTGACTATTCATCTCTGGAGCAATCTCCTCCCGTAAACAGTCTTGATCTTGATAAAAACATCCTGATGCATATTCATCCCCATTGTCATTAGTCTCAAGGGGCATTATATTTCCATTACCCTTATCACTGTTTCTCCCTGAGTAACCCCCCGTCTCACTCAGAGGACTGTCACTTCCGATATCCTCCCCCCACCGTATATCTTGACCAATGGGGAGTAGATGTTGCCTATGATATGTTACCAAGGATCCCTGCCCATCGATCCGTGCCAACTGATAGGCTGGAATGTTAGGCAATTTTCTCACTACCATGTATGGCTCAGTTCTCCATCTATTACTCAATTTGTTTTGTCTGTGCCCTCCTAACAGCTGTATCAATACTCGGTCACCTGGTTGTAAACACTGTTCCATTAATCCATGGTCGAAATGTCTCTTATTCTTTTCTCCCATGTGCTGTGATGCAGCTTGAGCTATCTGATAAGCATCTTTCAGCTGTTGTCGGAGTTGTTTAATATACTGAGAGTGTGAGGACCCTACAGCATAATTAATCTGGGTCCCTAAACAGACATCAATGGGAAGCCTAGCTTCACGCCCAAACATGAGGTAGTACGGTGTAAATCCTGTGGCCTCATTCCTGGTGCAATTATAAGCGTGCACTAAGGTGGATACATATCTTTTCCATTGATATTTTCTTTTGGGTTCTAGTGTCCCAAGCATATTTAATAGTGTCCTGTTAAATCTCTCTGGTTGAGGATCACCTTGAGGATGATAGGGGGTGGTACGGGATTTTTTTATTCCACAGCAGTTGCACAACTCTCTAATTAGTAGGCTCTCAAACTCTCGGCCTTGATCAGAATGAATCCTTGCTGGTAGGCCATAATGAATGAAAAACTTTTCCCATAATGTGTGGGCAACTGTCCCTGCTCTCTGATTTGCTGTTATATATACTTGAGCATATCTGGTAAAGTGATCCGTTATCACCAATAGATGACTATCCTGTCCATCAGGACCTTTCAAAGATAAAAAATCGATACATACTAACTCCATTGGCCCCGAGCTGCTGATGTTCACTAATGGGGCGGATTTGGGGTTAGGTAGTTTTTTTCTTAGTATGCAATTACCGCAAGTCCGACAAAACTGTTCTATTTCTTTGTTCATAAATGGCCAGAAAAAACGATCCGCCACTACTCCTTGCGTCTTATCGTATCCCAAATGACCATGCTGATCATGTAAAGCGGTCAGTACCATTTTCTTATACTGAGTAGGTAAGATCAACTGCAATTTACTTCGTCCATCACTCTTCCGCCCAGTTCTATACAGCACTTCCTTCACAATCCTCAGCTTGGGACGTTGTCTCCATAATAGTTTGGAAGCAGGGGACAATTTTGACCACACCACTGGAAGATGAGGATTCTCGAGCAGTCTCAATATAGCCATTATATCAGGGTCCTCTCTTTGCGATGTAACCATCTGTTCCCGGGTTATTTTATCGAATCCCTCCAATTCAATACGATTTAACCAACAGAAAGATGGGGGAATGGCCTCGGCGGATGCTCCAGTGTACAATATTGCAGCCGATTCATGATGTCTGTTAACACTTATATGTTGACATAATCCCTTAACAGCAGCAGCTGGAACTTCAACCCACTCCTCTTCTTTTACAGATCCATCCTCATGATTTAACCGGGATAGCGCATCAGCATCTTGATTGTTAGCCCCGGGGCGATATTTGATGGTAAAGTCATAGTTAGTCAATGCAGCCAGCCACCGATGGCCAGTAGAGTCCAACTTTGCGGATGACTGTATATATGTCAACGGGTTGTTATCCGTTTGTACTGTAAATGGTACCCCGTATAAATAATCGTGAAATTTTTCACTCACAGCCCATTTGAGAGCCAAAAACTCTAACTTATGGACTGGGTAATTTCGTTCACTTGATGACAATCCTCTACTAATATATGCAATGGGGCGTAACTGTGTCCCATGTAGCTGATACAACACCCCCCCTATACCCTCAAAAGAAGCATCTATATGGACCTCATACGGTAAGTCTGGTTGTACATATGCCAGGACAGGAGATTTGGTGAGACTATCTTTGAGTTGCTTAAAAGCTTCCTCACATAATGGGGTCCATCTGTCACCAAAAGGCTCTCTGGGCTTATAATACATGGGTTCTCGCTCGGATCTATTATGAGGTGATCGTTTTTTTACAGGGGGATACCCGCGAGTTAACTGCGTCAATGGTTGAGCCACTATAGCATATTGTGGCACAAATTTCCGATAATAGCCGCAGAATCCAAGAAAGGATCGTAGATCCTTCAGATTTTCCGGTCGAGGCCAGTTCTTCACCGTCATCACTTTTTCCGGATCAGTAGAAATGCCTTGCCTGCTCACAATGTGCCCTAAATATTTGACAGAGGATCTACAGAGTTTACATTTTTCGAGAGATAATTTCAGCCCGCGAACCTGAAGTCGATCTAGTACTTTAATCAACCTTTCATTGTGCTCCTCTAAGTCTTTTCCGAACACTATAATGTCATCAAGGTACACTAATACCTCACGGTAGCACATATCCCCGACAGTTTTTTCCATGGTTCGCTGAAACGTAGCGGGGGCTCCTTTTATGCCTTGGGGCATTTTTAAGAACTCAAAAAATCCTATTGGGCAAATGAAAGCAGTTTTTTTCCGGTCATTCTGGCTCATTGGTATCTGGTAGTAGCCGCATCGAAGATCAAGCACAGAGAACCATTTACTCCCTTGTAAGCAATCTAGGGCCTCATCCACTTTGGGAACAGTATACTGATCCGGTACAGTTCGACTATTTAGGGTGCGATAATCTATGCATAACCGAATCTCTCCACTCTTCTTACGAGCTACCACTATAGGTGATGCATACGGGCTTTCTGAATCGGCTATTACCTGGTTCTCCAATAAATTACGTAGATGATCCCTCACATCTTCAAAGTCAGCCGGAGCTAACCTTCTCGACCTTTCTCGGAAAGGGGTGTTATCTGTCAGGGTAATGCGGTGTTCCACTCCAGTAGCTGTACCCAGATCCCAGTCACTTTTAGAGAAAACTGATTCCCTTATCTTTATTCGTTCCATTAAGAGTTGTTTACTAACTGGATCAATATCACTTCCCTCAAAGCATCCTTCTAGATCCACAGTCTCATGTATACTCTCCGAACAGTTAGTAGTCTCGTCAGGGACTACAATACAACCTTCAACTCGGTGACATCGACAGTTATAGTCATGTGGTTGCCCCCCTCCCTCACAGCTATGGCTTCTCTCCTGCTTCCTGCACCATCGCCTGAGATTTCGAAACAGATTAGTGTTGGTTCCCACTATGGCTGGTAACTGCCCATTATCCCCCGGTGAATCGGGACAAACTAGTGCTAGCAACGGTACTGTTTCGTTAGGAGTAATTAGTCCGGGTTCGAAGGAAATTTGAGTAATAATATACCCTAAATATGGGTATTTTTGTTCGCTTAATCCCCATACGGTGAGGCCACTGAGGGGGTGAATGGGGACGTCAGCCAAATGATCCCGGTACCATGATTCGAAGACAATGGACACCTGAGACCCGCTGTCCATTAATATCGTACAATCTTGGCCATTAATCATAGCTTTCACAAGTGGGGCAGGCCCCATAAGATTTTCTGGGATATTATCAGCCCACTGTGCACTCCCCATAGCTCGAACATTTATAATTGGGGAGCCTGTGAGGGGGTCACAGCACTCCCACTGAAGTTTTCCAGTAGGTTATCTGTTTGAACCGTGGAGTGAATTGCATTTCCTCTCCTACCTGTTACCATAACTGAGCATTCGAATGACCGATGCCCAGGTTGTCCACAGCTGTAACATATGATGGGGGATCGACTTCTGCTTCCAGTGATCACTCCCCTCCCTCTGTTGACCGGCCAACCTTGATTGGTAGTTGAGGTTGATTGTAGAGCAATCAGCTGGTCAATTTTTTTATTTTGTTCTTCCAGCAGTTTCAACAACCTCTCATCCATACTAGTGGAGGAGGGAGTGGGTAATACCATTTTCACTCTTTTAATACTCTTGTCTCTATTGTCAATCTGTATTTCCTCTAACTTAACCTCTTTAACCAATTCAGTCAAAGTTGGCGGAGTTCCAAGTGGCATGGTACAACGTAATCTCTGTGCAACAGGATGGGTAGTCAAAGCTCCTTTTAGCACCTGTCTCATACGGCGCTCGTCTACGGCCCCCTTGTCAATGCCTCCTTTGTCTACAATCTGGTAAATGAGTCGATCCACCCTATAAATATAATGAGTCAGCGTCTCCCCCGGCTCTTGATAGGTCCTATTTAATCGGGCTAACAAGTCTCCAACATCCTCAAGGGTGCCATATGAGAAATCCAGAGCTTCAATGTAATCATTCAAAGTGGCTGTAGCTTTACTCCTCCTTGTAGCCTGTATTACCCTCATGGCGGGGCCCCGAAGACTCTCTACAATTCGCTGTTTTTTTATGTGCTCGGGGCAGTGCCATTCCTCTGAATGCTGAATAGCAGCCTCGCGCCAAGTCTCATAATTTTCCTCTCCGGTGGGTACTGGATTAATTCCCGAAAATATGCGTAGTCTACGGTATCCTCCCTCATAATGCCAACGCTCCAGTTGGCTAACCATCTTATCGACCACGGTTTCCCCTCCTGTTCCTGAGGCATCTTTATTTACGGACACCTCATGAGTAGTTTCCATATTGGGACCATCCCCTATCAACAGTGGTCCAGCACCAGAATCACCTCCAGAGATAGCCTCGGCGGCTACCATCTCCTCCCCTTCTGGCCATAATAATTTCACTTTTCCCCCAACCACTCCTTCCAAAACTACCATGACAGGAATTAATGTCTTATCTAATGGTGTCCTGTTACTAATCAGAATAGCATAGGTATCACCCGATTGTCCTGTCCACCGATCCACTATGCAGGATTGATTGATGCCATAAAGATGTCCAACAGAGCGTAGCACCACTTCATCTTTTACAGACGTGAGCAGTCCTATAATAGCAAAACTACATATAGGTTCCACTCCCTTCTCCATACACCATCGATAAATATCAGTACCGGTGACCTCCTCCATGGTCCAACGATTTACAAGTATCTACTAAAGGTGGGATCTTTTGTCGGGATCTCAGCAGTGCCTCCAAATGTAACCCCTTTTTACTAGCGCCTCCGTGGGGTTACCTATAAATAATGGTACAGAGTGCCTCCACCCAAGCTGTGTTAGGGCTAGCTCGGGAAAGCCCAGAATAGGAATGGTGAATTATGTGATTTTATTATATATCTTACTAATAGTACAGATTAAATTTCAATCTCACCTTATCTAATTTCTTCTTTCTTTCTTTCAGACTTGTCCAAGGAATTTTCTCCGCAATCGCGAACTACTGGTAAGTACAGTAAATCTGAAGACTACACCCACCACACTTTTTGGTTTTAGTATTTATCTTACTTCAATGTCATCACAACTTCACTTTAAACATTTCAATTCAAATATACATTTGATGTATACAATAGTATATGCATGCAATACAAAAAAACATATTAAAACCGGTTATAAACAGAAAAAACCAAAACCCCAAAAAACCAAATGAGTATCATTAGCGGTTACGCTCAACCAGGATACCAATTTTTAGTATAACCGTCCCTTCCCTATTAGGGTTGAGTTAGTTGGTGCACACGTTGGGGCCCATTCGATTAATTTGCCTGTAAGTTGCGTCAGTGTTGAGGATCCGGCTTTTGATATCTCAATTTTCTAACGTTTCTACCTTTAGGATATTATCCAATGTATAATAGGTTCTCCAACCGGAATCTGTCCCGATAAGGGTCAACAATATCATATATCCAAAAAACCGCTATCAGCAGTTACCGTTGGTGATCCACATGGGCTGACACTTCACGTAAGGATGAATGGGTTTGATGGGTCACTATACACTACACTCTCATTAGAGCTTTGCACCTCTATATATAGTGTGGAATGAGTTCAATAAGTCAGTTCACTTATAGTGTCCTGCCATTAAAAAGGCAATATCTAAATTGGCAATGTTCCACGACCTATTATATAGGTAGATATGGCATCCCCAAAATCGTATATGAGTCTTTCGGTAGTGTCAGCTTTCCCTGGCTAGGGCTCTTTATAGTATATCCTATTCTCTAATACTGGTATCCAGGGTATCACTCTGCTGACCACTCAGATGTCGCTCTGGAACATACTACACTCATTGATGACTTGAAAGGGGTAGTATGTTAGTGGCTTGACCTCTCACACTGTTGGCAGAATTTCCCTCCATGACTCATGTACCTATGGGTGCATAATTTGTATCAATACAGCCAGTTCCCTGGGATGCAATGCTAGTTCCTCTCCACAATATATTATCTCCCCATGAGCTAAGCTGCTCTAATTACTGTCACTGACACGGCCAAGGAGAAGGGGGGAGGGTTCTATTGAAGCCTCATTATTATGGGAGGCATCCTAGCATGTACTCACACCTCCTTGCAGGGAGCCTATCGATATTTAGCCTCCGTCACACAACTCCTCCCATGGAGCGTCTTTGCAGCAAAAGTCGGGTGTAGAGCGTCCTTCTCTTCCCCTGGAAGCCGGAATACCCGCAGCGGTAATCACCCTATGTTTAAAGGACGGTGACCGGAGTGCAGGATCCCGCTGGCCGGGTACCACGCCGATCACGGAGGTACTTCACAGTCCCAGCGCCTCACACACAGCTCTCTCCCGTCCTCTCTCCTCACAGTCCTCCGCTGCGCCACACACTTGCTCCCCTGCTGAGCGGCTCGTGCGGCCGCGCTATCTCAGTCTATCCGTTACCCCCTGCACCACCTCAGCGGCGCGAGGGCTTCCAGAACAGTCCAGGGAGTACCCTCGTGCCATACAATTCCCAGCAGTACATATAGATAATATATATATACATTATTATAATACAATTTACCAGACATATACAGCTGAATTTGAACAATAAATTACCCTCCATGTATTCACTAACACAGCGTTACAAATACATTTCAATAGTATCTTGTAACAGTAAATGGAGCTCGTTGTAAATATTAAGGTCCCTGTTTAACGCATTACACATTTTTAATGCGGATGTGATATTATCGACTAAATGTGCAAAATGGAAATTCATATTTTGACTCGAATTCAGCAAAAATGTTTTGCCGGGACGTGTAATCCCATAAGAGGCCGTCACAGTGAAGAGCTGGAAGTAACAATAGTTTGCGTCATCACTTTGCTTCTGAGTTCAGAGACGGATGGCCTAATGCACACAGGGCCATTGAGACGGGTGTGGTTCATCAAATCGACAGTATCTAGGTCGACAATGTTTAGGTCGACCACTATAGGTCGACAGTCACTAGGTCGACGACAGGGTTTCTAGTCGACATGTGCTAGGTCGACAGGTCTAAAGGTCGACATGAGGATTTTTTTTTTTTTTGTCGTTTTCTTCGTAGAGTGACCGGGATCCCAAATTAGTGCACCGCGTCCCCTCGCATGGCTCGCTTCGCTCGCCATGCTTCGGGCATGGTGCCTTCGCTCCGCTACCGCTTCGCTCGGCACAGATTACCGTTCCAATCGTAGTCCACGTGGATCGTTAAGTATGAAAAAATTAAAAAAAAGAAAAAAATGTGAAAAACTCATGTCGACCTTTAGACCTGTCGACCTAGCACATGTCGACCTAGAAACCCTGTCGACCTTCCATCCATGTCGACCTAGTGACTGTCGACCTATAGTGGTCGACCTAAACATTGTCGACCTAGATACTGTCGATCTTCAGACCGGATCCCCGTTGAGACATCCATGGGTACCGAGTACTGTGGAAGCGTGACACGCCCCCTCTAGATACAGTAAAATACTACAGTGCATCCGGAAAGTATTCACAGCGCTTCACTTTTTCCACATTTTGTTATGTTACAGCCTTATTCCAAACTGGAATAAATTAATTTTATCCCTCAAAATTCTGCACACAATACCCCATAATGACAACATGAAAAAAGTGTTTTTGAGATTTTTGCAAATTTATTACAAATAAACTAAGAAATCACATGTACATAAGTATTCACAGCTTTTGCTCAATACTTTGATGATGCACCTTTGGCAGCAATTAAGGGCCCCATACACTTACGCGACATGTCCGTCTGACATGTCGCAGGCGATCACCCCGGCAGCCTCCCGGGGGGCAGGATCGCCCAAGATACATCGTATGCTGTCCTTTTGCATATGATGTATCTTGTGCGATCCCAGCCATGCCTGCGGAGTTGGATATGATTGAATGTGCAGCACATTCAATCTGGAGGATCCGATCCGATGCTCAAGGGAACGCGGATCGGAAACACCTCCAAAATGCCCGATTTCACCCGATATATCCGGCCGAATGCCCGAAATCGGTTGAAATCGGGCATTTTCGTCCTAGTGTATGGGGCCCTTTACAGCCTCAAGTCTTTTTGAATATGATGCCACAAGTTTGGCACACCTATCTTTGGGCAGTTTTGCCCATTCCTCTTTGCATCACCTCTCAAGCTCCATCAGGTTGGATGGGAAGCGTCGTTGCACAGCCATTTTCAGATCTCTCCAGAGATGTTCAATCGGATTCAAGTCTGGGCTCTGGCTGGGCCACTCAAGGACATTCACAGAGTTGTCCTCAAGCCTCTCCTTTGATATCTTGACCGTGTGGTTAGGGTCATTGTCCTGCTGTAAGATGAACCGTCGCCCCAGTCTAAGATCCAGAGTGCTCTGGAGCAGGTTTTCATCCAAGATGTCTCTGTACATTGCTACATTCATCTTTCCCTCTATCCTGACTAGTCTCCCAGTTCCTGCCACTGAAAAACATCCCCACAGCATGATGCTGCCACCTCCATGCTTCACTGTAGGGATGGTATTGGCCTGGTGATGAGAGGTGCCTGGTTTCCTCCAAACATAACGCCTGCCATTCACGCCAAAGAGTTCAATCTTTGTCTCATCAGACCAGTGAAATTTGTTTCTCATGGTCTGAGAGTCCTTCAGGTGCATTTTGGCAAACTCCAGGCAGGCTGCCATGTGCTTTTTACTAAGGAGTGGCTTCCGTCTGGCAACTCTACCATACAGGCCTGATTGGTGGATTGCTGCAGAGATGGTTGTCCTTCTGGAAGGTTCTCTTCTCTCCACAGAGGAATGCTGTTGCTCTGACAGAGTGACCATCGGGTTCTTGTTCACCTCCCTGACTAGGGCCCTTCTCCCCCCATCGCTCAGTTTAGACGGCCGGCCAGCTCTAGGAAATGTCCTGGTGGTTCTGAACTTCTTCCATTTACTGATAATGGAGGCCACTGTGCTCATTGGGACCTTCAAATCAGCAGATATTTTTCTGTACCCTTCCCCAGATTTGTGCCTCGAGACAATCCTTTCTCTCAGGTCTACAGACAATTCCTTTGACTTCATGCTTGATTTGTGCTCAGACATGCACTGTCAAGTGTGGGACCTTATATAGACTTGTCTGTGCCTTTCCAAATCATGTCCAATCAACTGAATTTACCACAGGTGGACTCCAAATAAGCTGTAGGAACATCTCAAGGATGATCAGTGGAAACAGGATGCACCTGAGCTCAATTTTGAGCTCCATGGCAAAGGCTGTGAATACTTATGTACATGTGATTTCTTGGTTGTTAATTTTTAATAAATCAGCAAAAATCTCAAAAACACCTTTTTCAAGTTGTCATTATGGGGTATTGTGTGTAGAATTTGAAGGGAAAAAATGAATTTATTCCATTTTGGAATAAGGCTGTAACATAACAAAATGTGGAAAAAGTGAAGCGCTGTGAATACTTACTGGATGAACTGTATATACATCCATCTCAGCATTATAAGGGACACATTTATCATGAAATATTTGCAGCTTATTCCCCATGGAGAGTGTGGAGGGAGGTTAACTGCAAATATTTAGTATTACCCCAATGTATGAAGGAGGGACCCTCCATTAATGACACAGCTGCCGCCCCCATAGGTTTTTATGGGGAATGCAATGTTGTCAGATTTACCAAGCAATTCCCGAGCTTGGCCCCCACTGTAGCTACACATTGCATAATTAGCCGCAGAGTTCCCACAAAATACTCCACAGCAATAACTGCTGTGCATGCGTGATCGGTGGACCATCCATGTGCTTGCAGGGCCATCTTAACAGCAGTGTGGGCCCCTGAGCACAACAATGCACTGGGGCCCCTACATATCCTCCAGTGGTAGGGGTTGGGGGTGCTATCAGCAGCAGCTTTGATGTCCCATGGGTGGTAGGGGGTGTTCTATCTTCAGCTCAGCATGTAGGACCTGGAGCAGTAATTTCTGCTAATTAATCCTTTACTGCACAAAGGCGGCGAAGGGAACACTAAACTGTATAAGGGGGCATTGGGATGAATGAAGGGGCCCTGGTACATGACTTCCGGGGTGGTAGGGGGTGTTTAATAAGTAGGGGAGGGGTGGATAGTGGAGTGGGCTGTTAGGTGCCGGGGTCCGCTTGTCTGCGCGGCCCGGCGCCTAGCAACTAGAGACGCCGTGCGCGTACAGCCGCCGGCTCCCTAGCAACGCTAGACGCCGGGCGCGCTGAGCCGCACGGACCCTAGCAACGGGGACGCCACTGGCGGACCGCGTTCCCCGTTGCTAGGCTTTAGGAAATTAAGATATTCACCTGCTCTCTGGCCGTGCAGCAAGGCAGCTGCACGGCATTTATTCTAATCAGCCTTTAGCAGCTGATTGGAGGACTCCTTGTTAAATACACTCCCAGGGCTTCTCACAGACGCCGGTAATAGCTTCCTGCATGCTGCCTTTGTTTGCTGAGAGTCTGTTTCCAGTCCTGCTGTATCCGGTCATTCCAGTCCTCAGAAGTCCGGTATTCGGGAGTTGTCATCTCATCCCAAGAGGTCGTTTGGTTCCCTGGAGTCCTGACTGATCACCGTTTTATATCCAGTGGTGTTCGTGAGTTGCGGCTCTGCCGTGTGTTGCGGCTCAGCCGCTTTACCTTTTATATTTTGTGTTTGGAGCATTTGCGGAGGGTTCCGCTTCCACAAGTCCTCTCTGGTACTCAGCGGTGTCGGGTAGGAGAATTGGACAAGTGGATATTTTGGTTGTCCTTTTCCCTGGCGGTTTCTCCGCACATATTATAGTTTTGAGTTTGCTTAGCCCCTGGCCTGGTTGTTTAGTTAGAGGGCCTCTTGTTATCACCCTGTCTCGGGTTTCCCTTTGTCTCTCATTAAGACCGGGGGGCATCGAAGTTGGGCAGACATAATCCGCCCTTCAAACGCGGCTGCCAAGGGCTCAAGAAACCATAGTCTCGCAGGGGATTTCTGACAACACGGGTGAGACAACAGAGTTAGGGCGCCAGGGGCTATTTTCCTGTCCTGCTCCCTTCCCCAGCATTCCGTTCCAGTGCTCCGGTCCTTGCCATAAGATCTCCTCTGACCAGAGTGCTGGAATCATAACATTATTACCGGCCATACCAAAACTTGAAATTAAACGGGGTTTAATTTTTTTCTCATTCAGTTTTGTGAGAGTTTATCGGCCTCATGAATCCAACAGGTTTAGGGCCAAATCCTGGTCAGCTCTTAGTCAGCCAGATTCAAGAACTTACTCAGATGGTTCAGGATCTTTCTCTTCGGGTGAAGTCGCAGGAAGATCTTTTGCGAGCTTCCCCAAGGGTAGTCCCTGAACCAAAGATGCATTTGCCTGACCGTTTTTCTGGTGATAGAAAAGAGTTTTTTAATTTTAAAGAATCCTGTAAGCTTTATTTTCGTTTAAGACCGACTTCCTCGGGTACTGAATCTCAGCGGGTCGGGATTATTATTTCTTTGCTCCTGGGGGATCCTCAGACCTGGGCATTTGGTTTAAGAGCAGAGGATCCGGCATTGTTGTCAGTTGACGCTTTTTTTGAGTCTTTAGGGCTCTTGTATGATGACCCTGATAGAGAGGCGTCCGCTGAAAGTCAGTTGCGCGCTCTCAGACAGGGTAGAAATCCTGCGGAGGTTTATTGTACGGAGTTTCGCCGTTGGTCGAACGACTGTGGCTGGAATGACCCAGCCCTGCGCAGTCAGTTTCGCCTCGGCTTATCAGAGTCTATAAAAGACAGTCTCCTTCAGTACCCCGCTCCTGAGACTCTCGATAAACTCATGGAGCTTTCTATTAAGATTGATCGTCGTCTCAGAGAGCGGAGGGCTGAAAAAGGAGCACCTGTAAGGTCAAGTCCGTGTGTATATTCCATTCCTGAAGATGCAGAGGAGCCCATGCAGATGGGTCTCTCCCGGCTGTCTCCTGAAGAAAGAGCCAGAAGGCAAAATTCTGGTCTTTGTCTGTACTGTGGGGGTAAGGGACATTTTGCTCGTAATTGTCCGAACAAGTCGGGAAACGCTTTGACCAGGTGAATTGTGAGGGGGTTCACCTAGGTCTGCAGCTTATCTCCTCGAATAACTCCCTTTTAGTCCCAGTTAAAGTTTCCTTTGGCAGCCTCAGTTCTTCGGTGTCGGCTTTTGTTGACAGTGGAGCTGCAGGAAACTTTATGGATTTAACTTGGGCTAAGGCCTTAGGCATTCCTCAGTTACCTTTGGGTAGGTGTGTCACCATGCATGGCTTAGATGGGAGTCCGCTGTCTAATGGGATTATTTCTCTCCATACACCCCCTGTACTACTTACAGTAGGAGCTCTACATTCCGAGAAAATCGAGTTCTTTCTTACACATTGCCCAGCAGTTCCAGTTGTTCTGGGTCACCCTTGGCTGGCCTTTCATAATCCCACCATTGATTGGGGGTCGGGGGAGATTTCACAATGGGGTACTTTTTGTGATAAGGAATGTATCACGTTTCCAGTCAGAGTAGCAGCTATCATTCCAGAACTCATTCCGGTGGAATACCAGGAGTTTGCTGATGTTTTCTCCAAAGGCAATGCGGACATTCTGCCTCCCCATCGGCCTTATGATTGTGCTATTGAGTTAATTCCTGGTGCCGCATTGCCAAAGGGAAGATTATATGCATTATCCGGGCCAGAAACTGCGGCTATGAATGATTATGTAAAGGAGAGCCTTGAGAAAGGATTTATTAGACCATCAAAATCTCCTTTAAGTGCAGGCTTCTTCTTTGTGGAGAAAAAGGATGGCTCGCTTAGACCTTGCATTGATTTTAGAGCCCTGAATAAGATCTCAGTTAAAAACACCTATCCTTTGCCGTTGATTTCTGTACTCTTTGATCAGTTACGTTCTGCTGTGATTTTTTTCTAAAATTGACCTTAGAGGAGCGTACAACCTCATCCGAATAAAATCTGGAGATGAGTGGAAAACGGCCTTCAGTACTCAGTCGGGTCACTACGAATACCTGGTGATGCCGTTCGGCCTGTCCAATGCTCCGGCAGTTTTTCAAGACCTCATTAACGATGTGCTCCGTGACTTCCTAGGGAAATTCGTGGTCGTTTACTTAGACGACATCCTGATTTTTTCTGAATCAATGGAACAACATGTTACCCAGGTGCGTCTGGTTCTTCAAAAGTTACGCGAGAATCATTTATATGCCAAGCTGGAGAAGTGTGAGTTTCATGTCACGGAAGTATCTTTTTTAGGGTACATAATTTCCCCTCAGGGATTTTCCATGGAACCAAAGAAACTCCAGGCCATCCTTAGTTGGGCGCAACCCACCAATTTAAAAGCAATTCAGCGCTTTTTAGGGTTTGCGAATTATTATAGGAGGTTCATTCATTCTTTTTCTGACCTGGTTGCTCCCATTGTAGCTCTGACAAAGAAAGGAGCGGATCCTACCAACTGGTCGCGTGAAGCTGAGTTGTCCTTCCGGGCCTTGAAACAAGCCTTTGTCTCGGCTCCAGTCCTCAGACATCCTAATCCGGAATTGCCCTTTGTGGTGGAGGTTGATGCCTCGGATGTTGGAGTGGGGGCTATCCTTTCTCAAAAGGATCCGGAGTCTCTGGAGTTACATCCTTGTGCCTTTATGTCCAGGAAATTCTCCTCCGCTGAATCCAACTATGACGTTGGTAATCGGGAGTTACTGGCGGTAAAGTGGGCTTTCGAGGAGTGGAGGCATTGGCTGGAGGGAGCAAAACATACTATTTCGGTATTGACTGACCATAAGAACCTGCAATACATTGAATCGGCTAAGCGGCCCGGCAGGCACGTTGGGCATTATTTTTTACGTGTTTCAAATTTATAATCACTTTCAGACCTGGTTCCAAGAATACTAAGGCTGATGCCCTGTCACGTAGCTTTCTTCCGGTTCACAATAACAATCCTGTTACTCCCATACTTCCATCTTCGGTCATCTGGGCGGGCCTCACACAAGATTTATTTACCCAGTTAAAACAGCTTCAACACCAAGCTCCTAGAATTACTCCTGCTGGTCGTCTTTACGTCCCTGAGTTTTTGAGAGCTACTGTTTTAACGGAATTCCATGATAACAAAGTTTCAGGGCATCCAGGAGTCTCTAAGACATTGGAGTTAGTCTCTCGCTCAGTATGGTGGCCTGGTCTTTCTAAAGACGTCAAGGAATTTGTTTATTCATGTCAGGTTTGTGCACAGCATAAGGTTCCCCGTTCCTTGCCCATCAGGCAACTTATGCCCTTAAATGTTCCTCTCAGGCCGTGGTCTCATATTTCCATGGATTTTGTGGTTGACCTTCCCCTTTCAGCCGGATTCCGAGTCATATGGGTGGTAGTGGACCGTTTTAGTAAAATGGCTCATTTTATTGCTCTTCCCCGATTGCCTTCTGCCCAAGGGTTGGCAGTTTTGTTTCTCCGCCATGTATTCAGGCTTCATGGGTTGCCTACTGATATTGTTTCTGATCGGGGTCCACAATTCATCGCACAATTCTGGAAATGTTTTTGTGCCTCATTGAAGATGAAATTGTCGTTAACATCCGGTTACCACCCACAATCCAACGGGCAAACCAAACGAGTTAACCAATCATTGAAACAATATTTGCGCTTGTATTCAGCCAAACTCCAGAATGATTGGTCCGAGTTTCTTCCGTTGGCTGAATTTGCTTACAATAATTCTTGTCATTCCTCCACTAAAGAGTCTCCATTCTTTTCAGTTTTTGTTTTTCACCCCAGAGCTAATTCTTTTTTTTTATCATTCCTCAGTCTCCTCGCTAACCTTAACCTCCCATCTCAGAGCCATTTGGAAAAAGGTGCACCTTGCTCTCAGAAAAGCGGCCTTTCGAGAGAAGAAATTTTCTGACAGGCTCCGACGTCCTTGCACTTTTAAGGTGGGAGATAGGGTGTGGTTGTCGACTCGCAACATCAGGCTTCGACAATCCTCGGCTAGACTGGGACCCAAATTTATTGGGCCATTTCTTATTATTAAAAGAGTCAACCCAGTTGCCTTTCGGTTACGTTTACCAAGATCTCTCAGGATTGGAAATACGTTTCATTGTTCCCTGTTGAAACAATACGTTTCTTCCAGTAGATTTCCTCGGAAGATCTCTCAGGGTAGATCTCCAGTGGATGTACAGGGACAACAGGAGTTCTTGGTAGAGAAGGTTCTCGATTCCAAATTGTCCCGGGGTCGGCTGTATTTTCTAGTTCACTGGAAAGGCTATGGTCCGGAGGAAAGGTCTTGGGTCCTGGATAAGGATCTTCATGCCCCGAGGCTCAAGAGGGCATTTTTTCGGGAATTTCCTCAGAAACCTGGCTTTAGGGGTTCCTTGACCCCCTCCTCAAGGGGGGGGTACTGTTAGGCGCCGGGTTCCGCTTGTCTGCGTGGCCCGGCGCCTAGCAACTAGAGACGCCGTGCGCGTACAGCCGCCGGCTCCCTAGCAACGCTAGACGCCGGGCGCGCTGAGCCGCACGGACCCTAGCAACGGGGACGCCACTGGCGGACCGAGTTCCCCGTTGCTAGGCTTTAGGAAATTAAGATATTCACCTGCTCTCTGGCCGTGCAGCAAGGCAGCTGCACGGCATTTATTCTAATCAGCCTTTAGCAGCTGATTGGAGGACTCCTTGTTAAATACACTCCCAGGGCTTCTCACAGACGCCGGTAATAGCTTCCTGCATGCTGCCTTTGTTTGCTGAGAGTCTGTTTCCAGTCCTGCTGTATCCGGTCATTCCAGTCCTCAGAAGTCCGGTATTCGGGAGTTGTCATCTCATCCCAAGAGGTCGTTTGGTTCCCTGGAGTCCTGACTGATCACCGTTTTATATCCAGTGGTGTTCGTGAGTTGCGGCGCTGCCGTGTGTTGCGGCTCAGCTGCTTTACCTTTTATATTTTGTGTTTGGAGCATTTGCGGAGGGTTCCGCTTCCACAAGTCCTCTCTGGTACTCGGCGGTGCCGGGTAGGAGAATTGGACAAGTGGATATTTTGGTTGTCCTTTTCCCTGGCGGTTTCTCCGCACATATTATAGTTTTGAGTTTGCTTAGCCCCTGGCCTGGTTGTTTAGTTAGAGGGCCTCTTGTTATCACCCTGTCTCGGGTTTCCCTTTGTCTCTCATTAAGACCGGGGGGCATCGAAGTTGGGCAGACATAATCCGCCCTTCAAACGCGGCTGCCAAGGGCTCAAGAAACCATAGTCTCGCAGGGGATTTCTGACAACACGGGTGAGACAACAGAGTTAGGGCGCCAGGGGCTATTTTCCTGTCCTGCTCCCTTCCCCAGCATTCCGTTCCAGTGCTCCGGTCCTTGCCATAAGATCTCCTCTGACCAGAGTGCTGGAATCATAACATGGGCTTAATATTCACCATTTTCTGGTGGGAAGGCAGCTTGATTGACTGATGATATCTCCAGTTCCTAAAAATAGATTTCTTAGCTTTCAATGGGGTACAACACTAGAAGGTCCACCATTTCAGGAGGTTCTGGGTACTTGGGGATCAGAGTTCAGGAGCCAGAGCAATCCACCGGCGAAAATATAAAACCGCATACCAGGTGTGTGGAGCTGGAGCAGGGACCAGCTGCTGGAAGGCTGATATCTCTGGTTCTGAGCATAGTAGAGACAAGCTGCCAGTGTCCACCGAAAGGGGAGAGTACCAGCTTCTGGAGGATACCCTCAGTCAGACAGAACCCAAGACATCTGGCTGGGAAGATCAATTAACAGGCTCGGATGGGGACCACTGCTTTGAAGTCGGATATCTCCGGTTCTCCACGGCTGATTTTCAAAAATCTGGTACCCCTGGAAAGAGGGGACCCTCAGCTTTCAGCCTAGAGCCCTTATACTCCTGGGGCCCTTGGGCAAGTGCCCATTTAGCCCATACAAAAAGACAGCCCTGTGTGCTCGAGTCCCGCTTCCGCGCTGAACACATTGCCGGGACGTGCTTCTTTCAGAGCCCCTCTCCCTTCAAATGTTCAATGTTTCCCAGCAGAGTAATTGCATACTGCTAACATCACACCCAGATCGCAATGAGTATGCGATTATTGATATATGGACCCCTAAGGGAGCATTTGATAGATACAAAACCTGGAGCTTCCTGTGAGGGTGCGACAGTGCAGTTTATGGTGGCTGAAGATGTGACTTCAGTCTCATTCACCCATGGTTGCATGTAAAGGAGCGGGATTATAGGTGGTAAAAGTGATGCGTGGACCAATAGCTTCCTATTAGCGTGATCACACCCCTCATTGGCTGAGTGTGCAGAATGCAGTCTTGTTATACAGGGCCAGATGTACTAATGTACATCGCCGCCCATCGCCACGATGCTGATCACATATGTACTAACATATGCGATCAGCATTGCGGAGGACAGCTCTTCCGATAAGAGCTGTCCTCCGCGATGCGCAGCAGCAGCCTGACTTCCGGGATTCGGCCCCAGGAGTCAGTCTGCGCATGCGTGGGGTGACGGGGGCGGCCGCAGGGCATGCTGGGAGGGATCCGATCGGATCCCTCACACAGCGCCGCGGAGAGAAGCCCATAGGCTTCTATGGACGTACGCCAGCTAAAGCTGGCGTACCCCGCCGCGGCGCTGTCCTGCCGGCCGGGGGTTAGTACATCAGGAAAATGCGGTAAACAGGGAGTTTACCGCATTTTCCGCTTAGTACATCCCGCCCACAGAAACATACCCTCCAACATGACCCGCCCCACTAGGTACAAAATGCTCTGTTTCTGGACTTCCCTCTTAATTTATTATTGCCATCACCTGTGAAGAAACAGCTTTCTTATCATTTAACTAGTTCAACACAGGTGATGGAAATCATAAAACAAGTGGGAAGTCCAGAAACAGAGCATTTTGTACCTAGTGGGGCGGGTCATTTGGAGGGTCTGCAGTAAGTCCACGTGGTCACACCACTTTAGGATGTGCACTCAGTTTAGGACAGGGGCCTAACAATTGGCCACACTAGGATCAGATTCTCCGATCCCATACTAACTGTACATGCTTTTTTCTTTGCTGACTTTTATTGCTTTGTTAATGAGTAGTGTCTGCACAATATCTAGGCCTGCCAGAACGGTTATTGCATTCTGATCTACTGACGTGACTCCTGTCACTTAGCCCAGACTCTCCTTATCTACATTGATCTCTAGCACCTTTGACTGCATTTGGATATTCCGTCCTTTAGAATCCCAATCTATGCTTTGTCCCGATCTTGTCTTTTGGGCCCCTACACTACAGCACCCAACTGCACTCCCACTCAGACCAGCTTCCACAGTCCCCTATGTCTCTGCCTGTATTATATGCAACACCCTGCTACACCTACACCTCAGACCAGCTTCCACTGTCCCCTATGTCTCTGCCTGTACTATGGCCCTCATTCCGAGTTGATCGGTCGCAAGGCGAATTTAGCAGAGTTACACACGCTAAGCCGCCGCCTACTGGGAGTGAATCTTAGCTTCTTAAAATTGCGACCGATGTATTCGCAATATTGCGATTACTAACTACTTAGCAGTTTCAGAGTAGCTTCAGACTTACTCTGCCTGTGCGATCAGTTCAGTGCTTGTCGTTCCTGGTTGACGTCACAAACACACCCAGCGTTCGCCCAGGCACTCCCACCGTTTCTCCGGCCACTCCTGCGTTTTTTCCGGAAACGGTAGCGTTTTCAGCCACACGCCCCTGAAACGCCGTGTTTCCGCCCAGTAACACCCATTTCCTGTCAATCACATTACGATCGCCGGAGCGATGAAAAAGCCGTGAGTAAAATTACTTTCTACATAGCAAAGTTACTTGGCGCAGTCGCAGTGCGAACATTGCGCATGCGTACTAAGCGGATTTTCATTGCGATGCGATGAAAAATACCGAGCGAACAACTCGGAATGAGGGCCTATATGCAGCACCCCGCTGCTCCTCCACCTCAGACCAGCTTCCACTGTCCCCTGTGTCTCTGCCTGTACTATATGCAGCACCCCGCTGCTCCTCCACCTCAGACCAGCTTCCACTGTCCCCTATGTCTCTGCCTGTACTATATTCAGCACCCCGCTACACCTCCACCTCAGACCAGCTTCCACTGTCCCCTATGTCTCTGCCTGTACTATATTCATCATCCCGCTGCTCCTCCACCTCAGACCAGCTTCCACTGTCCCCTGTGTCTCTGCCTGTACTACATACTTGCCTACCTGACCCTCTCCATGAGGGAGAAAATGCTCTGTTCCTGGACTTTCCTGGTAATGTATTATTGCCATCACCTGTGGTGAAACACCTTTCTTATCAATTAACTAGCTCACCACAGGTGATGGCAATCATACATTACCAGGAAAGTCCAGGAACAGAGCATTTTCTCCCTCATGGAGAGGGTCAGGTAGGCAAGTATGCTGTACTATATGCAGCACCCTGCTACACCTCCACCTCAGACCAGCTTCCACTGTCCCCTGTGTCTCTGCCTGTATTATATGCAACACCCTGCTACACCTCCACCTCAGACCAGCTCCTTTGTCCCCTGTGTCTCTGCCTGTATTATATGCAACACCCTGCTACACCTTCACCTCAGACCAGCTTCCACTGTCCCCTGTGTCTCTGCCTGTACTATATGCAGCACCCCGCTGCTCCTCCACCTCAGACCAGCTTCCACTGTCCCCTGTGTCTCTGCCTGTACTATATGCTGCACCCCGCTACACCTCCACCTCAGACCAGCTTCCACTGTCCCCTGTGTCTCTGCCTGTACTATATGCTGCACCCTGCTACACCTCCACCTCAGACCAGCTTCCACTGTCCCCTGTGCCTCTGCTGCCTGCACTATAAGCTGCACCCCGCTGCCTACTCCTCCTCAGACCAGCTTCCACTGTCCCCTGTGTCTCTGCTGCCTGTACTATATGCTGCACCCCGCTGCTCCTCCACCTCAAACCAGCTTCCACTGTCCCCTGTGTCTCTGCTGCCTGTACTATATGCTGCACCCCGCTGCTCCTCCTCCTCAGACCAGCTTCCACTGTCCCCTGTGTCTCTGCTGCCTGTACTATATGCTGCACCCCGCTGCTCCTCCTCCTCAGACCAGCTTCCACTGTCCCCTGTGTCTCTGCTGCCTGCACTATATGCTGCACCCCGCTGCTCCTCCACCTCAGACCAGCTTCCACTGTCCCCTGTGTCTCTGCTGCCTGTACTATATGCTGCACCCCGCTGCTCCTCCACCTCAAACCAGCTTCCACTGTGCCTCTGCTGCCTGCACTATATGCTGCACCCCGCTCCTCCACCTCAAACCAGCTTCCACTGTGTCTCTGCTGCCTGCACTATATGCTGCACCCCGCTGCTCCTCCTCCTCAAACCAGCTTCCACTGTCCCCTGTGTCTCTGTACTATATGCAGTGCCCCGTTACACCTCCACCTCAGACCAGCTTCCACTATCCCCTGTGTCTCTGTTTGTACTTAATGCAGCACCCTCAAATCCGTGCCCATCTCCACTGTTCCCTGTGGGTTGAATTCATGTGACCAGCGGTTGGGAGACTGTCGGTCACCATCCCGGCTTTCAGACGGCCAGCGGGGAGGGAAGTGCTACGAAGCCCCTTCCGGGCGCGGTGGCTCGCTGCGCTCTCCACGGGTTGGGTTCCCACTCTATGGGTGTTGGACACCCACGAGTGGGAATAGTCTCTGTTGATTGTCATGCCAACCGTCGGTCTGTTCACCATTCGGGATCCCGGCGTCGGTATAGTACCTTATCCTGTCCAGACTTCCTGGTCTTCCGGCTGCCAGGCACTGTTATCCACCCACTTTAACCTGAATAAAATCATAATCACCCCATTATCTGTGCCCAGTGACAGCTTTTTTTAAGGTCAATCTCCATGTTATGTTAAACGGGTGTCAGAGTGACTTTCTTGTAGAAGAAAGAAGCTGCATCTCTCCTGTACAATTCCATACATCGCTAGGCTCAAAACCTGGATGCCTACTGGCAGTACCCGCCAGACTTGGAGGCTCAACGTCCTGTCCTATTCAATTACTTCATATTTTCATTTTTTTCTTCAACACAGTGTGTGTGTGTGTGTGTGTGTGTGTGTGTGTGTGTGTGTGCGCGTGCGTGCGTGTGTCCTCTACTGTTTTTTCTATATGAAAAAAAACCCTGAAAAAACCTATGTATTAAACTTTGTTTATTCTATTATATAAGCGACTTACTTTTCATTTTTTATTATCATAATAATGTTTAATAAGGGATGTGATTAGCTTCTTAGCAGTCGGGGTGCTGGCAGTCATGTGACCTACATTCCCGCCTCCGGAACACCAACCACCAACATCCTGCATGTAAGTATCGGGCTGACGGTTAGGAGGAGGGGGCTAGGGATAGGTACTGGGAGAGGGGGGGGATTTAGCCCTAGCTGCCACCCCCCAATTCTTAGCCGCCGCCACCACGGGCGGTTTAGAGTAGGGGTAGAGAAGGGGTAAAATAATTACCACTTCTCCTGTCGGCATTCTCTTGGTCGGGAGGCCGGTGTTGGTCATGTGACCGCTGGCAACCCGCCTGCCAGTATTCTGTATCACACCCTGTAATAATACTATGTATTTGTAATTCAATGGGCCCTACACACTAGTTGATACCAGTAAACGATACAAACGATCTCGTTCATTAATGAACGAGATATAATTCATATCGTTCAGTGTGGAGGCACCAGCGATGAATGATGCGCGGCCCTGCGCTCGTTCATCGTTGGTGCCCCGTCGCTTACGCATGCAGGCCAATATGGACAATCTCGTGTATATTAGCATGCACTGCTATGGAGTCGGGTGACGGGGGGAGTGAAGAAACTTCACTCCCCCCATCACTGCCCCCCTGCCGCCGGGTCGCCCGTCTGCCGTATCGGCCGTCAGGCAGCTCGGCAGCGGGTCGCTATGTGTGTAGGGCCCATAAGTTGACAGTCTGTAGATGCTGACGCGCTCTGTTAGCATTTCAATAGTCAACATAACTGTCAACATTGTAGTATACGCATGATTGTGAGCTTAGCGACAGCAGCCCCATATTTCACAAGGATTTGTGTACAGAACTGTACTGTTCTGTTTCTAAGAAAAATAATTTATTGTATCTGTAATGAGTCTAGTAATAGAGTATATAGTAGTATTGCACTGGTCATTTATAGACAATCTAGGGCAGTATGGATGGTGTAATGGTTAGCATTACCGCCTCACAGCACTGAGGTCATGGGTTCGATTCCCACCATGGCCTTAACTGTGTGGAGTTTGTATATTCTCCCCGTACTTGCGTGGGTTTCCTCCGGGTACTCCGGTTTCCTCCCACAGTCCAAAAATATACTGGTAGGTTAATTGGCTTCCATTAAAAATTAACCCTAGCGTGAATGCGTGTGCGTGTACATGTGATAGGGAATATAGGGGTCTATTTACTACACCCTGGATGGAGATAAACTAGCAGTCAGTCGATTCCTAATTGCCATGCCACAGGCTGTGTTTGAAAAATGACAGCTAGGAGCCGATTGGCTGGTACTTTATCTCCATCCAAGGCTTAGTAAATAGACCCCATAGATTGTAAGCTCCAAGGGACTGATGTGAATGGCCAAATATTCTCTGTAAAGCGCTGCGGAATATGTGTGCGCTATATAAATAACTGGTAATAAACAGGGCCCATTAAGCACAGTTACACGTTATGCACTGGTTCCTTCTCCTAAAATGTAACAATTACGCCAAGTACAGGAAACGTATATACTGTATACAGTATTAAAAATAGGGATTTATCTAGCATCAAAAGTCAGGCAGAGCGCCTTATAATGCAAGTGCAAAAAACCAAAGGCTACACATGAATGATATAAATGCAACAGAAAATGTAAATATTAACTAAATGGTGAAAGGGAAAAAAAAAATCTGTACAGAACAAAAGCGAGGTAGCGTACTAAATGGAAATATTCTGTAAGGGTCACTACTGATCAGCGCTATCCATCCTGTCACCATGGGGATGTGTCGTCTAACGTATACGTTCATGCAGAAAGAATTATTCTATATATAGGTCATATACATATACAATGGGTTGCTCAGTCCCCATCTCCCCTGTGTATGATTTGTGATCTTTTTACACCGCAAGAGTAATAGTCTTATATCCAAGATTAGAAAAGGGTTTTAAATAAGAAAGCTCTCCCAGATAATGTAAAGCTTGTAACAGGCTTATACACCTCCCCGTGAGGACCAGAGGAATTCATTACAAATAAATGACAAGCAGATGGCCAGAGGGGTCCTGGGATAGGCCGCAATGTAGCTGGATACAGCAGAGGAACACAGTGTTGTCTGTATGAGTGCAGGCTCTGTGCTATAATCGCCCATATAATGCACATTGCAGTACTGGCTAGTGGGATCAGGATGGATCTACTGGCTTCCCCTGAACTGGATATAGGGCTTGATTCAGGTTGGATCGCAGTGGGCGACACAACCAGAATTATTGAGAAAAAGATGCGGGCGCATGCGCCTGCACTTTCTGGGGGGGTGGGATTGTGGGGGGATCGCTGCACTTCCTGGGGGAGGGGGGGGGATCTCCGCACTTTCTGGGGGTGGGATGGGGGGGGGGGGTCTACTATCAAATCTGATAGTAGATGTGCTAAATTTAGGACATCTACGATCATTTACTCCACCCCACATGTCTGCCCCCTTCCCCCCCAGCCCGGCAAGGGTGCAAAAGCATCGCACAGCGGCGATGCTTTTGCACCCGCTAAGGGGCTCCCTGCCAGCGCAGCTCCTGTGCGCTGGCAGGCAGCTACTCGCCGTGTCCAGGGTCGCAGCGGCTGCATGTGACATCACACAGCCACCGCGGCCCGCCCCTGCAACGTTCCAGACAAGCCTCCATTGACCGGACTGTGCCCTGCCCACGGCCTTCTAACACCATTGGCACGCCCCCTCCCGCAACCGCCTTTGCCTGTCAATCAGGCAGAGGTGATCACAACCCTCAGATGCTTTTACCATCTCACTGGGCTCCCGAGGTATGCGCGCGCACTCCACATAGGCATTCAGACTGCGGCAACGATCCAGTCTGAATTAGGCCCTAAAAGATGGGTCTTCAACCTGTGGCCCTCAAGCTATTGTGGAACTACACTTCCCAGCATGCCCTGTCTCAGTTTTAGCATGCCTTAATAGCAAAACTGTGGCATGCTGGAATGTGTAGTTCCACAGCAGCTAGAGGGCCGCAGTTTGAAGACCCATGGTTTAAAAGATCAACAGTATATAGATAGACAATAGGTTGACACCAGATGGTCTACAGTCACTATATCAACATGGACTTAGGTCGACAGGTCAAAAGGTCTACACATTGTTTTATTGGTATTTTAACCCTAAACCTCCCCCTAGTGCCTAATCCAAATCGTCCCTCAAGTCCCTAACCCTCTCCCTAAAAATCATTAAAAAATGAATCAACCTTATCTGTGTAGTCACATTAGCACGTCGATATTTTGGCCTTGTTGACATTAGTCTATGCTGACTATTTAACTGTCAACCTGTTGACCCAATCTGGTGTCTGTCTTCCATCTGTATACCCACCTATACAAATGAGCTTATGATAGAGGAGGCGTACTATGGCCCTCATTCCGAGTTGTTCGCTTGCTAGCTGCTTTTAGCAGCATTGCACACGCTAAGCCGCCGCCCCCTGGGAGTGAATCTTAGCATAGCAGAATTGCGAACGAAATATTAGCAGAATTGCGAATAGAAATTTCTTAGCAGTTTCTGAGTAGCTCGAGACTTACTCCTACACTGCGATCAGTTCAGTCAGTTTCGTTCCTGGTTTGACGTCACACACATGCCCAGCGTTCGCCCAGACACTCCCCCGTTTCTTCAGACACTCCCGCGTTTTTCCCAGAAACGCCTGCGTTTTTCCGAACACTCCCATAAAACGGCCAGTTTCCGCCCAGAAACACCCACTTCCTGTCAATCACACTCTGATCACCAGAATGATGAAAAATCTTTGTTACGCCGTGAGTAAAATACCAAACTTTTGTGCTAATTTACTTGGCGGAGGTGCACTGCGAACATTGCGCATGCGCAGTTTGCGACTAATCGCTCCGTAGCGAAAAAAACTAATGAGCGAACAACTCGGAATCACCACCAATAGCCCCATAGCACCTGCACCCTATTATACTATGGTATTTATGCCTGTGATTGCGCTGGGTTACCAAGCGAGGGATGCCAAGTGAGGTCCTAGGATCTATTTTCGGGTTGCAAAACTGTCAGATTTGCACCGGGTCTATAGTCAAGTACCCCATTTGTGTTCCTGAGTGACGGCTCACCAGCCTGATGGTATTTGATAGTATTTGAGTCCTTGCGTAGTTTATCTGCAAAGAGCAACAGCACAACATTGCCTTCCTGTTTGTATCACAAGACAAAACAATACGTTGCCACTTTTGGGCCTGAATGCTTTGTACCTCGAGCTACACGGCATGTAATTCCACACTTCCCTCTCTGTTAAATATTTTGTTACTAGAACAACGCTTGTAGTGGTTACTAAGATAGCCTCTGAGCTCGGAAGACAATAACGGGCTGACTTTGAGCAGTGGTAAAGCACCGAGTGAAGGTCACCGCTCCATTGTGTATTCCTGTGCTGTCTGATGACAAACGTCAGAGCCACTGAGTTCTGCACCATGGCTAATGCTGTAGAGTGCTGCTGCATTTCCTGCACTCAGAGTAAAACAAACCTAATAATCTCATCTCATTCATTAAAAAATAAAAATACATTAAAATGATTTTAAAATTCCAAACCGCAATAAACTACCTTCATTCTATAATGGCAGGTGTTCTAAGTTCTCCATTATCCATTTATTTTTAGTGTATGCTGATATATTCTAGAGAAAGGCGCACACAAGACAATCTTAATCCTTGGAAGCCAAATGGACATCTTCTCCAAGGTCACATCTCATGAAATGTAAATGACAATCTATGCGGCGCATAGCATGCAGACAGCAGGACTGAATGCACGGGAAAATGTCTGTTGTGACTCATTAGCCCTGGCCAGAAAGTCGCCATAGTATTTTATCTCATGCCATTGTTTATTGTATTACATTTTATCTATTTTTTGCTGTTTTTAGTTATAATTATAATATCGCACACATAAGAAGAGCGTTGTTGGTACATATATCGGACATCAGGATTACTGAGTATTTGAATGTTTTCAAAATATACACAGTAGGAAAAAGCAGCCGATTGCAGATGTATTGGTTTTAAATTAGTAATGGTTTTAAATTACAAATCGCCTGAGCCTGTCTGCACCTTACTTCTATATGCAGCCGTTCTCAACGTTCTCTGTTTATTTGTACGGACAAGGAGCCAGAACAAAAATCGAAGTCAGATAAAACCTAAGTATAATTAGTTCTGTGTTTTATCTCTTTAATATTAAATGCCTTTTATTTGCTGTAAGGAACCTTCAACATTGGGAAGAGGGGAGGGCTAACACAGGAAATGAGTGAGTATGGTAATACCTTTTTATCACAATGGCTGTTATATTAACTCTATTTTTCATTTTGTAGTTATATAATACAGATACTGTATAATAATATTTATTCCACCAGAATGTCCCTAGCCTCATATAACGATCTTACTCCAAATACTAAGAGACGACTAGAATAATATTCATGTTGTCCCTAACAATCTTATTTCACATATTAAGAGATGAATATAGGGGGTCATTCCGAGTCGTTCGCTCTGTAATTTTCTTCGCATCGCAGCGTTTTTCTGCTTAGTACGCATGCGCAATGTTCGCACTGCGACTGCGCCAAGTATTTTTGCTATGAAGATAGTTTTTTTACTCACGGCTTTTTCTTCGCTCCGGCGATCGTAATGTGATTGACAGGAAATGGGTGTTACTGGGCGGAAACACAGCGTTTTATGGGCGTGTGGATAAAAACGCTACCGTTTCCAGAAAAAACGCGGGAGTGGCTGGAGAAACGGGGGAGTGTCTGGGCGAACGCTGGGTGTGTTTGTGACGTCAAACCAGGAACGACAAGCACTGAACTGATCGCAGATGCCGAGTAAGTCTGAAGCTACTCTGAAACTGCTAAGTAGTTTGTAATCGCAATATTGCGAATACATCGTTCGCAATTTTAAGAAGCTAAGATTCACTCCCAGTAGGCGGAGGCTTAGCGTGTGTAACTCTGCTAAAATCGCCTTGCGAGCGAACAACTCGGAATGAGGGCCCTATTGTATGCGGTTAGCAAACCACTCATCGGGATCCCGACAGCCTAAACCCAATCCTCTACTCCCGCAGCCTAACCCTAATCCTCTACTCCTGCAGCCTAACCCTAATCTTCTACTCCCGCAGCCTAAACCTAATCCTCTACTCCCACAGCCTAACCCTAATCCTCTACTCCTGCAGCCTAACCCTAATCTTCTACTCCCGCAGCCTAACCCTAATCCTCTACTCCAGCAGCCTAACCCTAATCCTCTACTCCTGCAGCCTAAACCTAATCCTCTACTCCCACAGCCTAACCCTAATCCTCTACTCCTGCAGCCTAACCCTAATCTTCTACTCCCGCAGCCTAACCCTAATCCTCTACTCCTGCAGCCTAACCCTAATCCTCCACTCCCGCAGCCTAACCCTAATCCTCCCCTCCCAGAGCCTAACCATAATCCTCTTCTCCTGCAGCCTAGCCGTAACCTTCCCCTCTCACAGCCTAACCTTAGTCCTCTACTCCCGTAGGCTAACCCTAATCCTCCAGTCCTGCAGCCTAACCCTAATCCTCTACTCCCGTGGGCTAACCCTAGTCCTCTACTCCCGCAGCCTAACCCTAATCCTCTACTCCCGGAGCCTAACCCTAATCCTCTTCTCCCGCAGCCTAACCCTAATCCTCTACTCCTGCAGCCTAACCCTAATCTTCTACTCCCGCAGCCTAAACCTAATCCTCTACTCCCACAGCCTAACCCTAATCCTCTACTCCTGCAGCCTAACCCTAATCCTCTACTCCTGCAGCCTAACCCTAATCTTCTACTCCCGCAGCCTAAACCTAATCCTCTACTCCCACAGCCTAACCCTAATCCTCTACTCCTGCAGCCTAACCCTAATCTTCTACTCCCGCAGCCTAACCCTAATCCTCTACTCCAGCAGCCTAACCCTAATCCTCTACTCCTGCAGCCTAAACCTAATCCTCTACTCCCACAGCCTAACCCTAATCCTCTACTCCTGCAGCCTAACCCTAATCTTCTACTCCCGCAGCCTAACCCTAATCCTCTACTCCTGCAGCCTAACCCTAATCCTCCACTCCCGCAGCCTAACCCTAATCCTCCCCTCCCAGAGCCTAACCATAATCCTCTTCTCCTGCAGCCTAGCCGTAACCTTCCCCTCTCACAGCCTAACCTTAGTCCTCTACTCCCGTAGGCTAACCCTAATCCTCCAGTCCTGCAGCCTAACCCTAATCCTCTACTCCCGTGGGCTAACCCTAGTCCTCTACTCCCGCAGCCTAACCCTAATCCTCTACTCCCGGAGCCTAACCCTAATCCTCTTCTCCCGCAGCCTAACCCTAATGCTCTTCTCCCGCAGCCTAACCCTAATCCTCCATTCCTGCAGCCTAACACTAATCCTCTACTCCCACAGCCTAACCCTAATCCTCTACTCTCGCAGCCTAACCCTAATCCTCTACTCCCGCAGCCTAACCCTAATCCTGTACTCCTGCAGCCTGACCCTAATCATCCCCTCCCGCAGCCTAACCCTAATCCTCCACTCCCACAGCCTAACCCTAATCCTCCCCTCCCAGAGCCTAACCATAATCCTCTTCTGCAGCCTAGCCGTGACCCTCCCCTCCCACAGCCTAACCCTAATCTACTCCCGTAGGCTATCCCTAATCCTCCAGTCCAATAGCCTAACCCTAATTCTCCACTCCCACAGCCTAACCCAAATCCTCTACTCCTGCATCCTAACCCTAATCCTCTACTTCCGCAGTCTAACCCTAATCCTCTACTCCGGCAGCCTAACCCTAATCCTCTACTCCTGTAGCCTAACCCTAATTCTCCACTCCAGCAGCCTAACCCTAATCCCCTACACCGCAGCCTAATCCTCCACTCCCGGAGCCAAACCCTAATCCTCCACTCCCGCAGCCTAACCCTAATACTACACTCCCGCAGCCTAGCCCTAATCCTCTTCTCCCGCATCCTAACCCTAATCCTCCATTCCCGCAGCCTAACACTAATCCTCTACTCCCACAGCCTAACCCTAATCCTCCACTCCCGCAGCCTAACCCTAATCCTCTACTCCCGGAGCCTAATCCTAATCCTCCACTCCCGCAGCCTAACCCTAATACTACACTCCCGCAACCTAACCCTAATCCTCTTCTCCCGCAGCCTAACCCTAATCCTCCATTCCCGCAGCCTAACACTAATCCTCTACTCCCACAGCCTAACCCTAATCCTTCACTCCCGCAGCCTAACCCTAATCCTCTACTCCCGCAGCCTAACCCTAATCCTGTACTCCTGCAGCCTAACCCTAATCCTCCACTCCCGCAGCCTAACCCTAATCCTCTACTCCCGCAGCCTAACCCTAATCCTCCCCTCCCAGAGCCTAACCATAATCCTCTTCTGCAGCCTAGCCGTGACCCTCCCCTCCCACAGCCTAACCCTAATCTACTCCCGTAGGCTATCCCTAATCCTCCAGTCCAATACCCTAGCCCTAATTCTCCACTCCCACAGCCTAACCCAAATCCTCTACTCCTGCATCCTAACCATAATCCTCTACTCCGGCAGCCGAACCCTAATCCTCTACTCCGGCAGCCTAACCCTAATCCTCTACTCCTGTAGCCTAACCCTAATTCTCCACTCCAGCAGCCTAACCCTAATCCCCTACACCCGCAGCCTAACCCTAATCCTCCACTCCCGGAGCCTAACCCAAATCCTCTACTCCTGCATCCTAACCATAATCCTCTACTCCGGCAGCCTAACCCTAATCCTCTACTCCGGCAGCCTAACCCTAATCCTCTACTCCTGTAGCCTAACCCTAATTCTCCACTCCAGCAGCCTAACCCTAATCCCCTGCACCCGCAGCCTAACCCTAATCCTCCACTCCCGGAGCCTAACCCTAATCCTCCACTCCCGGAGCCTAACCCTAATCCTCCACTCCCGCAGCCTAACCCTAATACTACACTCCTGCAGCCTAACCCTAATCCTCTACTCCCGCAGCCTAACCCTAATCCTCCACTCCCGCAGCATAACCCTAATCCTCTACTCCCGCAGCCTAACCATAGTCATCTTCTCCTGCAGCATAACCCTAATCCTCTACTCCCGCAGCCTAACCATAGTCCTCTTCTCCTGCAGCCTAGCCGTAACCCTCCCCTCCCACAGCCTAACCCTCCCCTACTGCGGCCTAACCCTCCCCACCTGTAGCCTAATACTCCCCACCTGTAGTCTAACCCTCCCTACCCGTAGCCTAAGCCTAACCCTCCCCTTCATGTCCGTGCAGAATGTCGATATTTCACATTATGCACATACCGACATATTCCTTGTCAGTATTTCAACAACGTTGACATTATAAATGCTGACACTAATGACTACATCCCATGTGTCAGACTGCGCCTATATTTTGAATCTTATGCATACAACCTCTTGTACATGTAGACTATGGCTCCCAGACTTTTCCTCTGAACGCACCTACAGTATACACCAGATTGCAGGTTGTGCGTAACTTTAGAATAATATAACTGCTAAGACAGCTGTGGGAAATAAGCGCGCAGGTGCACATTTATCTCTAAATCACCCTCAAAAAGAATGATAGATCCTTATGAGGCCTCGGGCAGCTCAGTGGGGTCAGCAATCAGCCGGAGCCCATACAGGCAGCTGTAACTGTGTCTAAACACTTAGCTTGCGGCCAAACACAGCAGAAATCCAGTCTGTGCTGTTTTATATTTTATTACGTTAAGACACTTAATGTTTCAGAGGCAGTTCTGTCTGACATGTGCAGGAGAAGCAAACCAGACTTCTGTGAGACGCTGCTTGCTGCTGGTCCTAAATGCTGGTGTCACATTAGTAACAGCTGTCAGAACAGAAAGCCGACTTTGTGTGACACCCTACGGGCAAACCAGTGCATTTTAATAAGACAGTATCTTAGAGTAAAAACACTCAGAAGGAACAATGGGCCTCATTCCGAGTTGTTCGCTCGGTAAAAATCTTCGCATCGCAGCGATTTTCCGCTTAATGCGCATGCGCAATGTCCGCACTGCGACTGCGCCAAGTAAATTTGCTATGTAGTTAGGATTTTTACTCACGGCTTTTTCATCGTTCTGGCGATCGTAATGTGATTGACAGGAAATGGGTGTTACTGGGCGGAAACAGGCCGTTTTATGGGCGTGTGGGAAAAAACGCTACCGTTTCCGGAAAAAACGCAGGAGTGGCCGGAGAAACGGAGGAGTGTCTGGGCGAACGCTGGGTGTGTTTGTGACGTCAAACCAGGAACGACAAGCACTGAACTGATCGCAGATGCCGAGTAAGTCTGGAGCTACTCAGAAACTGCTAAGAGGTGTGTAATCGCAATTTTGAGAATCTATCGTTCGCAATTTTACTATGCTAAGATTCACTCCCAGTAGGCGGCGGCTTAGCGTGTGCAAATCGGCTAAAATCCGCTTGCGAGCGAACAACTCGGAATGAGGGCCAATGTGTTGGAAATATGTATGTATCTGGCGTGGCGTGGGCAGCGTTGGTACACACCTGCAGATGCCCATAGTCAGTGAATAGCCCAGTGTATAACCAGTGGGGTGGTTTATTCAGCAGTAATGTGAAGTGTACTCTCAGTTATGCATACAGAGATGCTGGACATGGAGCAGCGCTTGGTTGGAGAATGCAGGTCACCAGGCGTTGTCTCTACGTTGGGTGCGGGATGCATGCAGTACCAGCGGTTGTTGCAGCAAGGATTTAGCTGTAATAGCAGGGTCTTTCTGGCGCTTAGAGGAACCCATCCACGTCCCACTGTGGCGCTCTAACACAACAACAAGATGGTGCTGCTCATATGTAGAAGGTGGCCATCTTGGTTAGAGACTGAAGCCTCCCTAAAGGAGCCAATTATGGAGTATATGCAGTAGTAGAGCTCTCCAGCTTCAATACAATGTGTATGAAAAAGCCCATTCTTTTGGAGTCCTGCACATGCACTGTAGACTCTGGCACTGTGCCTGAGTCTCAGCGGCGGTGACGGCTACGGGAGAGGAGGGGACCCACACACAGAGTCTGCACACAGGTCCCCTCCACTCTATAAACGCCCCTGTTCCGGTGTAACCTTTCTTATGCTAAGGGTTGTATATTTTTCTTATGTTAAATGCTGGAGAGGCTTGCAAAAAGGAAGACGAGATTAGTGCTAGAACGATTGAGTGTGAGCCACAGTCTGAAGCCTCGTGCCACTTGCTCTGTCCTACATCCAGGTGATACCCACTGTCGCACTTTAAACCCGACCTGCACATTTCAGGCTTTTCTAGAGCATTGATCTAAATTTGACACAAAGAAAGTTCACAACGTCTTAACTAGTATTCCAGCACCCTGAGTGATGTCTGGAGAACCTACTCCACCGAGCAATAGCTGTGTATTGTGTATGCCAGGACTGCATGGACAACGGGGCTTATTCAGATGTGGTTGGAGTTGCTATCATAGCGCTGTATGGAAATGCAGCAGGCGGCGTCTGTTACAGGCAGATGCCTCCTGCTGCAGCAGTGATCCCACCTGCATCCTAGGACACAGGCATTGGATCACTCACTCATCATCAGGCAGCGTGCGTCAGCCATGAGGATGAGAAAGCTGCCAGTCATAGAGGCCAGGATATCGCCGGAGATCCCTGACCTCTTCCATCCCCCTAAACGGCAGCGGCGCGCCTTCATTTTGGGAAGCAGAGACTATTCCCCACCCCAAAAAAACAGCAGCGGACCATCAATCACTGACAGTCTGCCACTGGGCTGCATCCTGTGTCGCAGTATCCAATCGCGCATGTGCAAAACAGGTCCTGCGCATGTGCAAACTACAAACACTTGGTACTTTGCAGCACGGAACAGACTCCATACACATCTGAATAACCCACAATATTCAGATTCTAGGTTATAGGTATGGCACATGTGAAACCAATACGAAATGATCAATTGTTATCAGTGAAAAAATCATCACAAGTATCTCTTTCAATTTCCAGATGAAATATATATATATATATTTTTTTTAACCACTGATTCTAACTAATGTCTTTAAACATTTTCAGGAATAGATTTAATTAGCAATGAAGGCAGCAGTGTGCCATTCCAGACCAGCACATCACAGCCAGCGACCATTAAAATGCGATAATGTGCGCAGAGGATGTTCGGCAAAACATTGTCTAGAACTGAATTGCCCCCTATGGGTTCAGTAAAGAAATATGGGAAGGTTAATACTGTATTAAGGGTAAGAAGTAATGGTGGGGCCACAGATTATTGATGTACACAAGGGGCCACCTTCCCTGTCACAGTTACATGTGTTATATACAGGGTGTAGCTATCATAGGTGCAGGGAGTGAAGCTGCTATGGGGACCAGAGCTGAGAGGGGCCACCTTCCCTGTCACAGTTACATGTGTTATATACAGGGTGTAGCTACCATAGGTGCAGGGAGTGCAGCTGCTATGGGGCCCAGAGCTGAGAGGGGCCACCTTCCCTGTCACAGTTACATGTGTTATATACAAGGTGTAGCTACCATAGGTGCAGGCAGTGCAGCTGCTATGGGGCCCAGAGCTGAGAGGGGCCACCTTCCCTGTCACAGTTACATGTATTATATACAGGGGTGTAGCTACCATAGGTGCAGGCAGTGCAGCTGCTATGGGCCCAGAGCTGAGAGGGGCCAACTTCCCTGTCACAGTTACATGTGTTATATACAGGGTGTAGCTGCCATAGGTGCAGGGAGTGCAGTTGCTATGGGGACCAGAGCCAAGAGGGGCCACCTTCCCTGTCACAGTTACATGTGTTATATACAAGGTGTAGCTACCATAGGTGCAGGGAGTGCAGCTGCTATGGGGACCAGATATGAGAGGGGCCACCTTCCCTGTCACAGTTACATGTGTTATATACAGGGTGTAGCTACCATAGGTGCAGGGAGTGCAGCTGCTATGGGGCCCAGAGCTGAGAGGGTCCACCTTCTCTGTCACAGTTACATGTGTTATATACAAGGGTGTAGCTACCATAGGTGCAGGGAGTGCAGCTGCTATGGGGCCAGAGCTGAGAGGGGCCACCTTCCCTGTCACAGTTACATGTGTTATATACAGGGTGTAGCTACCATAGGTGCAGGGAGTGCAGCTGCTATGGGGCCCAGAGCTGAGAGGGGCCACCTTCCCATACCCTCCAACATTTTACACAGAAAAATCGGTACAAATCCGAAAAAGGGGCGTGGCCGCGGGTAAAAGGGGCGTGGCCACGCCCCTTTTCTTATACTTTCAATGGAAGTTTGGAGAGCCAAAAATCGGTACAGACCATGAAAAAAAGGTACTGTACCTATTAAAAAGGTACAGTTGGAGGGTATGCCTTCCCTGTCACAGTTACATGTGTTATATATACAGCTACCATAGGTGCAGGGAGTGCAGCTGCTATGGGGACCAGAGCTGAGAGGGGCCACCTTCCCTGTCACAGTTACATGTGTTATATACAGGGTGTAGCTACCATAGGTGCAGGGAGTGCAGCTGCTATGGGGCCCAGAGCTGAGAGGGGCCACCTTCCCTGACACAGTTACATGTGTTATATACAGGGTGTATCTACCATAGGTGCAGGGAGTGCAGCTGCTACGGGACCCAGAGCTGAGAGGGGCCACCTTCCCTGTCACAGTTACATGTGTTATATACAGGGGTGTAGCTACCATAGGTGCAGGGAGTGCAGCTGCTATGGGGCCCAGAGCTGAGAGGGGCCACCTTCCCTGTCACATTACATGTGTTATATACAGCGTGTAGCTACCATAGGTGCAGGGAGTGCAGCTGCTATGGGGACCAGAGTTGAGAGCGGCCACCTTCCCTGTCACAGTTACATGTGTTATATACAGGGGTGTAGCTACCATAGGTGCAGGGAGTGCAGCTGCTATGGGGACCAGAGCTGAGAAGGGCTATCTTCCCTGTCACAGTTACATGTGTTATATACAGGGTGTAGCTACCATAGGTGCAGGGAGTGCAGCTGCTATGGGGACCAGAGCTGAGAGGGGCCACCTTCCCGGTCACAGTTACATGTGTTATATACATTTTTCGCCAATGGGTGGTACATAGGGGTCCTTTCAAACTTTTTCCTTGGGGCGTGCAAAATATCTAGATATGCCCCTGGACCTGCTCATTGTAGTGTGGTATAAAATGAACTGGAGGACATTTTAATGTTATATAATATGAACCGAGGCACTGCAATGAGGCACAATATGAACGGGGAGCAATATACACCATAATGTGAATTGGGGATACTGTGCGGCATAATGTGTACTGGGGGTACTGTGCGGCATAATGTGTAATGGGGTACTGTGCGGCATAATGTGTACTGGGGGTACTGTGCGGCATAATGTGTACTGGGGGGTACTGTGCGGCATGATGGGTACTGTGCGGCATAATGTGTACTGGGGGTACTGTGCGGCATAATGTGTACTGGGGGTACTGTGCGGCATAATGTGTACTGGGGGTACTGTGCGGCATAATGTGTACTGGGGTACTGTGCGGCATAATGTGTACTGGGGTACTGTGTGGTATAATGTGTACTGGGGTACTGTGTGGCATAATGTGTACTGCGGTACTGTGCGGCATAATGTGTACTGGGGTACTGTGTGGTATAATGTGTACTGGGGGTACTGTGTGGTATAATGTGTACTGGGGTACTGTGTGGTATAATGTGTACTGGGGTACTGTGCGGCATAATGTGTACTGGGGTACTGTGCGGCATAATGTGTACTGGGGTACTGTGTGGTATAATGTGTACTGGCAGCTCTGAAATGTGACATAGGGGGAACTTAAGCACTACTGCGATTCATAAAAGAAACTAGGGCACTACTGTGGGGCATAACATTAAATAAGGCTCTACTATGGGTCAGAGAATGAACTAGGGCACTAATATAGGGCATAAAATGAACAACTGCTGCAGAGAAGTGTCTCTCTAGAAGCACTGGGACGGGGGCCCCTTTAAAATGTTGCTATGTGGCCCACAAAGTTCTGGCTAGGCCCCTAAATTTACACATAGGGGGTCATTCCAACTTGATCGCTCGCTAGCAGTTTTTAGCAGCCGTGCAAACGCATTGTCACGCCCACCGGGGAGTGTATTTTCGCTTTGCAGAAGTGCGAACGCCTGTGCAGGAGAGCGCCTGCAAAATCTTTTTGTGCAAAATAAGACCAGCCCTATAGTTAATCTTCGTGTGCGTTGATTCTAACGATGGAGGGACGGCTTCTGACGTCACACACCCGCCCAGCCACGCCTGCATTTTTTCAGCCACGCCTGCGTTTTACCAAACACTCCCTGAAAACGGTCAGTTGCCACCCAGAAACGCCCACTTCATGTCAATCTTCCTGCGTTCGGCCGTGTGACTGGAATGTTCGTTACACTCTGTGCAAACCCACAATGCTCATTGTACCCGTACATCACGCGTGCGCATTGCGGTGCATACGCATGCGCAGAAAAGCTGATTTTTAGCCTGATCTCTGGGCTGCGAACAACGGCAGCTAGCGATTAACTCGGAATGACCCCCATAATCCATAGTCACCTATTGCACAACCTTCCTGCATACAAAGGGTTGTAATTAGACAAGAGATGAGCAGTAAGTTCCTAAGTGCAGTATGCAATATAATTCACTATTTATTAGAGACCAATAACCCTCCAGTGTCCAGTATCTACTCCTGTGACTAGTCCTAGCTTGTCAGGGTGTTTGTACAGAGCTGTAAACAGTCTATATAATATATTCTAAGGCATTTTTATAGCAAATAAGTGACTGTCTCCTCAGTACATAGTAGTTTGTATTTTCGTACTCATGTTGATGGTGCGTATAGATTTCTAGGTCAATCACTATGGATTTCTTATCATATAACCGTAACAGAACCGGCTGCAAATACACCTCTGGGAGGAACTGCAGAAGTTCATTCACATTAATCCAGAAGTATGAAGTATTGGGGGTAATTCCAAGTTGATCGCAGCAGGAATTCTGTTAGCAATTGGGCAAAACCATGTGCACTGCAGGGGGGGCAGATATAACATTTGCAGAGAGAGTTAGATTTGGGTGTGGTGAGTTCAATCTGCAATCTAATTTGCAGTGTAAAAATAAAGCAGCCAGTATTTACCTTGCACAGAAATAAAATAACCCACCCAAATCTAACTCTCTCTGCAAATGTTATATCTCCCCCCCCTGCAGTGCACATGGTTTTGCCCAACTGCTAAAAAATTTCCTGCTGCGATCAACTTGGAATTACCCCCCATTGATCTTTCTGATTTGTGTGCTCCATATGTGTATGTAATTAATTGTGGAAAGTCAGTCATTTACCCTTACCACAGCAGCTTGCGGTTATCTGACACCCAGCACAGATGAGCTACATGTATATCAATAAGCCGGGTGAAGAGACTGAGAGCAGGTCCGCCTCCTTCCCCAGGCTGTATAAGTGTAAATGTTACGAAGCTGATATATATATATATATATATATATCAGTGGCGGAACAAGCAAGCGGTGGGCCCAGGTGCAACAAAATGCTTTGGGCCCCCCCCCCCCCCATCCCATCCAAGTCCACCCCATGGGCAGTGCGCGCCGTAGGCGCGCGCAAAAATACATAGTGGCGTGGCTTCGTGGGGAAGGGGTGTGTCCACAAAATAATACCAATTCATAAAACGGTGCACAGTAGTCTCCATTCTTCAAATTACGCCGCACAGTAGCACCACTACACCAGGTAGAGACCCTTTTACTCCTTACAGCGAACAGATTCCCCTTTTTACACATAACGGCAGACAGCGTGCACTTTTTACACATAACGGCAGACAGCGTGCCCTCGTTACACATAGCGGCAGACAGCATACACTTTTTACACAATGGCAGACAGCGTGCCCTCGTTACACATAGCGGCAGACAGCGTGCCCTCGTTACACATAGCGGCAGACAGCATACACTTTTTACACAATGGCAGCCAGCGTGCCCTCGTTACACATAGTGGCAGACAGCGTGCCCTCGTTACACATAGCGGCAGACAGCGTGCACTTTTTACACATTACGGCAGACAGCGTCCCCATTTTACACATTACGGCAGACAGCGTCCCCATTTTACACATTACGGCAGACACCATACACTTTTACACATAACGGCAGATAGCGTGCCCTTTTTACACATTACGGCAGGCAGATTCTACCTTTTTACACATAGCGGCAGGCAGATTCCCCATTTTTATACATAGCGGCAGGCAGATTCCCCATTTTTATACATAGCGGCAGGCAGATTCCCCATTTTTATACATAGCGGCAGGCAGATTCCCCATTTTTATACATAGCGGCAGGCAGATTCCCCATTTTTACACATTGCGGCAGGCAGATTCCCCATTTTTACATTGCGGCAGGCAGATTCCCCATTTTTACACATTGCGGCAGGCAGATTCCCCATTTTTACATTGCGGCAGGCAGATTCCCCATTTTTACATTGCGGCAGGCAGATTCCCCATTTTTACATTGCGGCATGCAGATTCCCCATTTTTATACATAGCGGCAGGCAGATTCCCCATTTTTACATTGCGGCAGGCAGATTCCCCATTTTTACATTGCGGCAGGCAGATTCCCCATTTTTACATTGCGGCAGGCAGATTCCCCATTTTTACACATTGCGGCAGGCAGATTCCCCATTTTTACATTGCGGCAGGCAGATTCCCCATTTTTACACATTGCGGCAGGCAGATTCCCCATTTTTACATTGCGGCAGGCAGATTCCCCATTTTTACATTGCGGCATGCAGATTCCCCATTTTTATACATAGCGGCAGGCAGTCCCCCCTTTTTACACATTGCGGCAGGCAGTCCCAACAAATAAAAAAAGAAAGAGACAGAAAGAAAGAAAGAAAGAAAGAAAGAAAGAAAGAAAGAAAGAAAGAAAGAAAGAAAGAAGAATTATACTTACCCTCTCTGTTGGCTCAGGCTCCTCGGTGCAGCTTCCCGGGCAGTAGAGAAGAAGGAGGAGGGAGGTGGAGGAGGGAGCCGCAGCAGCGCTGTGTTACTGGTGGAGGCGCTACTGCTGCTGCCCCTCTGCTTCCCTATAGGCTGTTCTCAGAGACAGCCTATAGTGAAGCAGAGGAGCAGCAGCAGCAGCGCCTCCACCAGTAACAAAGCGCTGCTGCGGCTCTCTCCTTCACTGAGAGACTGTGACCTGTTTGTATATGAGGGAGGGAGGGACGGACCCTCCTCCCTCCTTCGTGTGCGGGTGGCCAGAATCGTTCCTTATGACGGGCGGGTCACGGGAGCACTGGTGTGCGGCTGTGGCATGACATACAATGAGTCATTGTGACCAGTGGCGTAACTAGAAATTTTTCTCCCCCAAGCCAAAAAATCCTTCGGCGCCCCCCCCCCCCCCCCATACACCCCGTAATTGGCACTAGCAAAGGTAGAAAAATGCGTGCGCCGCATTGCCCGTTATACATTATGCTACACACTGCAATGCCCCTGATACATTATAGCACATACAATGTCTGTGACACGGTATGACACACACCACAATGATCCTGAGACATTATACCACATACCACAATGCCCGTGATATAGTATACAACACACCGTAATGCCTGAAACATTATGACACACACCGCAATGTCCGTGATACATTATGCCACACACCGTAATGCCCATTACACATTAAGTTCTACAGTAAGGCTTCCAATTACTTTTAAATTACCTGCTTGTTGCCAGGGGTTTCATGCACTTGGTTCCATGCACGGTGCCAGGATGTCATGCTCGTTGCCAGGGGTTTCATGCACTGGGTGTCATGCTCGTTGCTAGTGGGTAGTGCTTGTTGCTAGGGCCGTGCTCCCAGTGCCACATATGCTCCCAGTGCCAGATATTCCCCCACAGTGCCAGGTATATGCACCCAGTGCCAGATATTCTCCCACAGTGCCAGATATTCCCCCCCAGTGCCAGGTATATGCCCCCAGTGCCAGGTATATGCCCCCAGTGCCAGGTACATGCCCCCCCAGTGCCAGTTATATGCCCCCAGTGCCAGGTATATGCCCCCAGTGCCAGATATTCCCCCCCAGTGCCTGCTTCCCCCCCAGTGCCAGGTATATGTTCCCAGTGCCGGGTATATGCCCCCAGTGCCGGGTATATGCCCCCCCAGTGCCAGATATTCTCCCACAGTGCCAGATATTCCCCCCCAGTGCCAGGTATATGCCCCCAGTGCCAGGTATATGCCCCCAGTGCCAGGTACATGCCCCCCCAGTGCCAGTTATATGCTCCCAGTGCCAGGTATATGCCCCTAGTGCCAGATATTCCCCCCCAGTGCCTGCTTCCCCCCCAGTGCCAGGTATATGTTCCCAGTGCCGGGTATATGCCCCCAGTGCCGGGTATATGCCCCCCCAGTGCCAGATATTCTCCCACAGTGCCAGATATTCCCCCCCAGTGCCAGGTATATGCCCCCAGTGCCAGGTATATGCCCCCAGTGCCAGGTACATGCCCCCCCAGTGCCAGTTATATGCTCCCAGTGCCAGGTATATGCCCCCAGTGCCAGATATTCCCCCCCAGTGCCTGCTTCCCCCCCCAGTGCCAGGTATATGCCCCCAGTGCCGGGTATATGCCCCCAGTGCCGGGTATATGCCCCCAGTGCCAGATATTCCCCCCCAGTGCCTGCTTCCCCCCCAGTGCCAGGTATATGCCTCCAGTGCTGGGTATATGCCTCCCCCCCAGTGCCAGGTATATGCCCCCCCCAGTGCCAGGTATATGCCCCCAGTGCCAGGTACATGCCCCCAGTGCCAGGTATATGCCCCCCCAGTGCCAGGTACATGCCCTCAGTGCCGGGTATATGCCCCCCCAGTGCCAGGTATATGTCCCCAGTGCCAGGTATATGTCCCCAGTGCCAGATCTGTCCCCCCAGTGCCTGCTCCCCCGGCCCCCCCTCCCCCCTCCATGTGTTGGAGGGACACGAGCGCATCGCGCCGCGCGCGTCTCTCCTGTGTCCCTCCTGGCTCTCCCCCGGCCGGTCTAAGGAAGCATGTGCCGTTCATGAGCCAATCAGAGCTCACGAACGGCACATGCTTCCTTAGATCGGCCGGGGGGAGAGCCAGGAGGGACACAGGAGAGACGCGCGATGCGCTCGTGTCCCTCCAACACATAGGAGGGGGGGCCGGGGGAGCAGGCACCACAGCAGGGAGGGAGAGGAGACCGCAGATTGACATGCGGACGTTCGTCCGCATGTTAATCTGTTCTAAATGCCGGCCGGCGGCTGTGGGCCCTTTAGTGCGGCGGGGCCCCAGTGCACTGCACTGCCTGCCCCGCCAGTAGTTCCGCCCCTGATATATATGTGTGTGTGTGTGTGTGTGTACGCATCGCTGTATAGATTTGTAGTAATGTGGCTGTACGGCAGTGTGTAGCAGGAGGGTGTACTATGATATCCCGGCCGCCGGGATCCCGACAACTATTCCCCCTCTTGGGGTGCCCACAACACCCCTGGAGGGAGAATAAACGCACGCCACCGTACCCGCAGCAGGCTCTTTTGCGCTCACCCTGCTGCCGGCATGCCCGCGGTTGGGTTCCTGGTGCCGGTGTGCTGGGCACTGGGATCCCGACAGACGGGATATCATAGTACACCCTCCTGCTACACACTGCCGTACAGCCACATCACTACACATCTATACAGAGATGCTCATATGTATATTTGTGTGTGTGTGTGTGTGTGTGTGTATATTTACGAGGCTGATATATATATATATATATATATATATATATATACACAGTATAATAAGAATTTACTTACCGATAATTCTATTTCTCGGAGTCCGTAGTGGATGCTGGGGTTCCTGAAAGGACCATGGGGAATAGCGGCTCCGCAGGAGACAGGGCACAAAAGTAAAGCTTTCCGATCAGGTGGTGTGCACTGGCTCCTCCCCCCATGACCCTCCTCCAAGCCAGCTAGGTACTGTGCCCGGACGAGCGTACACAATAAGGGAGGAATTTTGAATCCCGGGTAAGACTCATACCAGCCACACCAATCACACCGTACAACTTGTGATCAAACCCAGTTAACAGTATGATAACAGAGGAGCCTCTGAAAGATGGCTTCCTAAACAATAACCCGAATTAGTTAACAATAACTATGTACAATTATTGCAGATAATCCGCACTTGGGATGGGCGCCCAGCATCCACTACGGACTCCGAGAAATAGAATTATCGGTAAGTAAATTCTTATTTTCTCTATCGTCCTAGTGGATGCTGGGGTTCCTGAAAGGACCATGGGGATTATACCAAAGCTCCCAAACGGGCGGGAGAGTGCGGATGACTCTGCAGCACCGAATGAGAGAACTCCAGGTCCTCCTTAGCCAGAGTATCAAATTTGTAAAATTTTACAAACGTGTTCTCCCCTGACCACGTAGCTGCTCGGCAAAGTTGTAATGCCGAGACCCCTCGGGCAGCCGCCCAAGATGAGCCCACCTTCCTTGTGGAGTGGGCCTTTACAGATTTAGGCTGTGGCAGGCCTGCCACAGAATGTGCAAGTTGGATTGTGCTACAGATCCAACGAGCAATCGTCTGCTTAGACGCAGGAGCACCCATCTTGTTGGGTGCATACAATATAAACAACGAGTCAGATTTTCTGACTCCAGCTGTCCTTGCAATATATATTTTTAATGCTCTGACAACGTCCAGTAACTTGGAGTCCTCCAAGTCACTTGTAGCCGCAGGCACTACAATAGGCTGGTTCAGATGAAATGCTGACACCACCTTAGGGAGAAAATGCGGACGAGTCCGCAGTTCTGCCCTGTCCGAATGGAAAATCAGATATGGGCTTTTGTAAGATAAAGCTGCCAGTTCTGACACTCTCCTGGCCGAAGCCAGGGCTAGTAACATGGTCACTTTCCATGTGAGATATTTTAAATCCACCTTTTTTAGTGGTTCAAACCAATGAGATTTTAGAAATTCCAAAACCACATTGAGATCCCACGGTGCCACTGGAGGCACCACAGGAGGCTGTATATGCAGCACTCCCTTAACAAAAGTCTGGACTTCAGGAACTGAAGCCAATTCTTTTTGAAAGAAAATCGACAGGGCCGAAATTTGAACCTTAATAGATCCCAATTTGAGACCCATAGACAATCCTGATTGCAGGAAATGTAGGAATCGACCCAGTTGAAATTCCTCCGTCGGAGCACTCCGATCCTCGCACCACGCAACATATCTTCGCCAAATGCGGTGATAGTGTTGCACGGTTACTTCCTTCCTTGCTTTAATCAAAGTAGGAATGACTTCTTCCGGCATGCCTTTTTCCTTTAGGATCCGGCGTTCAACCGCCATGCCGTCAAACGCAGCCGCGGTAAGTCTTGAAACAGACAGGGACCCTGCTGAAGCAAGTCCCTCCTTAGAGGTAGAGGCCACGGATCTTCCGTGATCATCTCTTGAAGTTCCGGGTACCAAGTCCTTCTTGGCCAATCCGGAACCACTAGTATCGTTCTTACGCCTCTTTGCCGTATAATTCTCAATACTTTTGGTATGAGAGGCAGAGGAGGAAACACATACACCGACTGGTACACCCAAGGCGTTACCAGCGCGTCCACAGCTATTGCCTGCGGATCTCTTGACCTGGCGCAATACCTGTCCAGTTTTTTGTTGAGGCGAGACGCCATCATGTCCACCATTGGTCTTTCCCAACGGGTTACCAGCATGTGGAAGACTTCCGGATGAAGTCCCCACTCTCCCGGGTGAAGGTCGTGTCTGCTGAGGAAGTCTGCTTCCCAGTTGTCCACTCCCGGGATGAACACTGCTGACAGTGCTATCACATGATTCTCTGCCCAGCGAAGAATCCTTGCAGCTTCTGCCATTGCACTCCTGCTTCTTGTGCCGCCCTGTCTGTTTACATGGGCGACTGCCGTGATGTTGTCCGACTGGATCAACACCGGTTTTCCTTGAAGCAGAGGTTCTGCCTGGCTTAGAGCATTGTAGATTGCTCTTAGTTCCAGAATGTTTATGTGAAGAGACGTTTCCAGGCTCGTCCACACTCCCTGGAAGTTTCTTCCTTGTGTGACTGCTCCCCAGCCTCTCAGGCTGGCGTCCGTGGTCACCAGGATCCAATCCTGTATGCCGAATCTGCGGCCCTCCAATAGATGAGCACTCTGCAACCACCACAGAAGAGATACCCTTGTCATTGGAGACAGGGTTATCCGCTGGTGCATCTGAAGATGCGACCCTGACCATTTGTCTAACAGATCCCTCTGGAAAATTCGTGCATGGAATCTGCCGAATGGAATTGCTTCGTAAGAAGCCACCATTTTTCCCAGGACTCTTGTGCATTGATGTACAGACACCTTTCCTGGTTTTAGGAGGTTCCTGACAAGCTCGGACAACTCCTTGGCTTTTTCCTCCGGGAGAAAAACCTTTTTCTGAACCGTGTCCAGAATCATCCCTAGGAACAGCAGACGAGTTGTCGGCATTAACTGGGATTTTGGAATATTCAGAATCCAGCCGTGCTGTTTTAGCACTTCTTGAGACAGTGCTAATCCCCTCTCTAGCTGTTCTCTGGACCTTGCCCTTATTAGGAGATCGTCCAAGTATGGGATAATTAATACGCCTTTTCTTCGAAGAAGAATCATCATCTCGGCCATTACCTTTGTAAAGACCCGAGGTGCCGTGGACAATCCGAACGGCAGCGTCTGAAACTGATAGTGACAGTTTTGTACAACGAACCTGAGGTACCCCTGGTGTGAGGGGTAAATTGGAACGTGGAGGTACGCATCCTTGATGTCCAAGGACACCATAAAGTCCCCTTCTTCCAGGTTCGCTATCACTGCTCTGAGTGACTCCATTTTGAACTTGAACTTCTTTATGTACAGGTTCAAGGACTTCAGATTTAGAATAGGTCTTACCGAGCCGTCCGGCTTCGGTACCACAAATAGAGTGGAATAATACCCCTTTCCCTGTTGTAGAAGAGGTACCTTGACTATCACCTGCTGAGAGTACAGCTTGTGAATGGCTTCCAAAACCGTCTCCCTTTCGGAGGGGGACGTTGGTAAAGCAGACTTCAGGAAACGGCGAGGCGGATCTGTCTCTAGTTCCAACCTGTACCCCTGAGATATTATCTGCAGGATCCAGGGATCTACCTGCGAGTGAGCCCACTGCGCGCTGAAATTCTTGAGACGACCGCCCACCGCCCCCGAGTCCGCTTGAGAAGCCCCAGCGTCATGCTGAGGCTTTTGTAGAAGCGGGGGAGGGCTTCTGTTCCTGGGAAGGAGCTGCCTGTTGGTGTCTCTTCCCCCTTCCTCTGCCTCGTGGCAGATATGAATATCCCTTTGCTCTCTTGTTTTTAAAGGAACGAAAGGGCTGCGGTTGAAAAGTCGGTGTCTTTTTCTGTTGGGGAGTAGCTTGAGGTAAAAAGGTGGATTTCCCGGCTGTAGCCGTGGCCACCAAATCTGATAGACCGACTCCAAATAACTCCTCCCCTTTATACGGCAAAACTTCCATATGCCGTTTTGAGTCCGCATCGCCTGACCACTGTCGCGTCCATAAACTTCTTCTGGCCGAAATGGACATAGCACTTACCCGTGATGCCAGTGTGCAGATATCCCTCTGTGCATCACGCATATAAAGAAATGCATCCTTTATTTGCTCTAAAGACAGTAAAACATTGTCCCTATCCAGGGTATCAATATTTTCAATCAGGGACTCTGACCAAACTACTCCAGCACTGCACATCCAGGCTGACGCTATAGCTGGTCGTAGTATAACACCTGTATGTGTGTATATACTTTTTTGGATATGTTCCATCCTCCTATCTGTTGGATCTTTAAGTGCGGCCGTCTCAGGAGAGGGTAACGCCACTTGTTTAGATAAGCGTGTGAGCGCCTTATCCACCCTAGGAGGTGTTTCCCAGCGCGCCCTAACCTCTGACGGGAAAGGGTATAAAGCTAATAACTTCTTTGAAATTAGCATCTTTTTATCGGGGGCAACCCACGCTTCATCACATACATCATTTAGTTCTTCTGATTCAGGAAAAACTATAGGTAGTTTTTTCACACCCCACATAATACCCTGTTTAGTGGTACCTGTAGTATCAGCTAAATGTAACGCCTCCTTCATTGCCAAAATCATATAACGTGTGGCCCTACTGGAAAATACGGTTGATTCGTCACCGTCGCCACTGGAATCAGTGCCTGTGTCTGGGTCTGTGTCGACCGACTGAGGCAAAGGGCGTTTTACAGCCCCTGACGGTGTTTGAGGCGCCTGGACAGGCACTAACTGATTGTCCGGCCGTCTCATGTCGTCAAACGACTGCTTTAGCGTGTTGACACTATCCCGTAATTCCATAAATAAAGGCATCCATTCTGGTGTCGACCCCCTAGGAGGTGACATCCCCATATTTGGCAATTGCTCCGCCTCCACACCAATATCGTCCTCATACATGTCGACACACACGTACCGACACACAGCAGACACACAGGGAATGCTCTTAACGAAGACAGGACCCCACTAGCCCTTTGGGGAGACAGAGGGAGAGTTTGCCAGCACACACCAAAAGCGCTATATATGACAGGGATAGCCTTATAATAAGTGCTCCCTGTATAGCTGCTTTTATAATATAATTTTTGCCACTATTTTGCCCCCCCTCTCTTGTTTTACCCTGTTTCTGTAGTGCAGTGCAGGGGAGAGACCTGGGAGCCGTCCTGACCAGCGGAGCTGTGTAAGGAAAATGGCGCTGTGTGCTGAGGAGATAGGCCCCGCCCCTTTTCCGGCGGGCTCGTCTCCCGCTCTTTAGTGTATTCTGGCAGGGGTTAAATATCTCCATATAGCCCCGGAGGCTATATGTGAGGTATTTTTTAGCCAAATAGGTTTTCATTTGCCTCCCAGGGCGCTCCCCTCCCAGCGCCCTGCACCCTCAGTGACTGCCGTGTGAAGTGTGCTGAGAGGAAAATGGCGCACAGCTGCAGTGCTGTGCGCTACCTTTAGAAGACTGAGGAGTCTTCTGCCGCCGATTCTGGACCTCTTCATGTTTCAGCATCTGCAAGGGGGCCGGCGGCGAGGCTCCGGTGACCATCCAGGCTGTACCTGTGATCGTCCCTCTGGAGCTGATGTCCAGTAGCCAAGAAGCCAATCCATCCTGCACGCAGGTGAGTTCACTTCTTCTCCCCTAAGTCCCTCGTTGCAGTGATCCTGTTGCCAGCAGGACTCACTGTAAAATAAAAAACCTAAGCTAAACTTTTCTAAGCAGCTCTTTAGGAGAGCCACCTAGATTGCACCCTTCTCGGCCGGGCACAAAAATCTAACTGGCTTGGAGGAGGGTCATAGGGGGAGGAGCCAGTGCACACCACCTGATCGGAAAGCTTTACTTTTGTGCCCTGTCTCCTGCGGAGCCGCAATTTCCCATGGTCCTTTCAGGAACCCCAGCATCCACTAGGACGATAGAGAAATATAGATATATACACATATAGATAGATATAGGGTGTACCAATATATCCCAACCGCCGGAATGCCGGCAGCAGAGTGAGCGTAAAAGAGCCCCTTGCGGGGTCGCTGCGTTCACTGTGCTGCGGGCGTGGTGGAATTCTCCCTCCAGGGTTGTCGGGGACACCCCAAGAGGGAGAATAGTTGTCGGTATGCTGGCGGTCGGGGTCCTGACAGGTGGGATATGGAGCGCCTCCCTAGCAGCACTATGTACACACACCAGTAATATGTATTGTAGGTGATACATGAGCTCAGTACACACTATTACATATTGCATGGAAACAAAACGTTTATTATCCCCGCTGTGACCATTACACCTTACCCCTGGCACTGACTGACATGAGTGGGTTCTCGGGAGAGGAGGCTGCTGCTGGGGAGGGTGAGGCAAGGGGCTGCTGGTGTGGAGACAGGAGGCTGCTGCCTGGGAGGCTGAGGCAGGAGGCTGCTGCTGGGGAGGCTGAGGCGGGGGCTGCAGGTGCGGAGGAGGCTGAGACGGGGGCTACTGGTGTGGAGGAGGCTGCTGCTGGGGAGGCTGAGGCAGGGGGCTGCTGGTGTAGAGGAGGCTGAGGAAGGGGCTGGTGTAGAGGAGGCTGAGGAAGGGGGCTGCTGGTGTAGAGGCAGGAGGCTGCTGCTGGGGAGGCAGAGGCAGGGGGCTGCTGGTGTAGAGGAGGCTGAGGCAGGGGGCTGCTGGTGTAGAGGAGGCTGAGGAAGGGGGCTGCTGGTGTGGAGGCAGGAGGCTGCTGCTGGGGAGGCTGAGGCAGGGGGCTGCTGGTGTAGAAGAAGCTGAGGCAGGGGGCTGCTGGTGTAGAGGAAGCTGAGGCAGGGGGCTGCTGGTGTGGAGGCAGGAGGCTGCTGCTGGGGAGGCTGAGGCGGGGGCTGCTGGTGTAGAAGAAGCTGAGGCAGGGGGCTGCTGGTGTAGAGGAAGCTGAGGCAGGGGGCTGCTGGTGTGGAGGCAGGAGGCTGCTGCTGGGGAGGCTGAGGCGGGGGCTGCTGGTGTAGAGGAAGCTGAGGCAGGGGGCTGCTGGTGTAGAGGAGGCTGAGGAAGGGGGCTGCTGGTGTGGAGGCAGGAGGCTGCTGCTGGGGAGGCAGAGGCAGGGGGCTGCTGGTGTAGAGGAAGCTGAGGCAGGGGGCTGCTGGTGTAGAGGAGGCTGAGGAAGGGGGCTGCTGGTGTAGAGGAGGCTGAGGCAGGAGGCTGCTGCTGGGGAGGCTGAGGCGGGGGCTGCAGGTGCGGAGGAGGCTGAGACGGGGGCTACTGGTGTGGAGGAGGCTGCTGCTGGGGAGGCTGAGGCAGGGGGCTGCTGGTGTAGAGGAGGCTGAGGAAGGGGGCTGCTGGTGTAGAGGAGGCTGAGGAAGGGGGCTGCTGGTGTAGAGGCAGGAGGCTGCTGCTGGGGAGGCAGAGGCAGGGGGCTGCTGGTGTAGAGGAGGCTGAGGCAGGGGGCTGCTGGTGTAGAGGAGGCTGAGGAAGGGGGCTGCTGCTGGGGAGGCTGAGGCAGGGGGCTGCTGGTGTAGAAGAAGCTGAGGCAGGGGGCTGCTGGTGTAGAGGAAGCTGAGGCAGGGGGCTGCTGGTGTGGAGGCAGGAGGCTGCTGCTGGGGAGGCTGAGGCGGGGGCTGCTGGTGTAGAGGAAGCTGAGGCAGGGGGCTGCTGGTGTAGAGGAGGCTGAGGAAGGGGGCTGCTGGTGTGGAGGCAGGAGGCTGCTGCTGGGGAGGCAGAGGCAGGGGGCTGCTGGTGTAGAGGAAGCTGAGGCAGGGGGCTGCTGGTGTAGAGGAGGCTGAGGAAGGGGGCTGCTGGTGTAGAGGAGGCTGAGGCAGGAGGCTGCTGCTGGGGAGGCTGAGGCGGGGGCTGCAGGTGCGGAGGAGGCTGAGACGGGGGCTACTGGTGTGGAGGAGGCTGCTGCTGGGGAGGCTGAGGCAGGGGGCTGCTGGTGTAGAGGAGGCTGAGGAAGGGGGCTGCTGGTGTAGAGGAGGCCGAGGAAGGGGGCTGCTGGTGTAGAGGCAGGAGGCTGCTGCTGGGGAGGCAGAGGGCTGCTGGTGTAGAGGAGGCTGAGGCAGGGGGCTGCTGGTGTAGAGGAGGCTGAGGAAGGGGGCTGCTGGTGTGGAGGCAGGAGGCTGCTGCTGGGGAGGCTGAGGCAGGGGGCTGCTGGTGTAGAAGAAGCTGAGGCAGGGGGCTGCTGGTGTAGAGGAAGCTGAGGCAGGGGGCTGCTGGTGTGGAGGCAGGAGGCTGCTGCTGGGGAGGCTGAGGCGGGGGCTGCTGGTGTAGAGGAAACTGAGGCAGGGGGCTGCTGGTGTAGAGGAGGCTGAGGAAGGGGGCTGCTGGTGTGGAGGCAGGAGGCTGCTGCTGGGGAGGCAGAGGCAGGGGGCTGCTGGTGTAGAGGAAGCTGAGGCAGGGGGCTGCTGGTGTAGAGGAGGCTGAGGAAGGGGGCTGCTGGTGTGGAGGCAGGAGGCTGCTGCTGGGGAGGCAGAGGCAGGGGGCTGCTGGTGTAGAGGAAGCTGAGGCAGGGGGCTGCTGGTGTAGAGGAGGCTGAGGAAGGGGGCTGCTGGTGTAGAGGAGGCTGAGGAAGGGGGCTGCTGGTGTAGAGGAGGCTGAGGAAGGGGGCTGCTGGTGTAGAGGAGGCTGAGGAAGGGGGCTGCTGGTGTAGAGGCAGGAGGCTGCTGCTGGGGAGGCAGAGGCAGGGGGCTGCTGGTGTAGAGGAGGCTGAGGCAGGGGGCTGCTGGTGTAGAGGAGGCTGAGGAAGGGGGCTGCTGGTGTGGAGGCAGGAGGCTGCTGCTGGGGAGGCTGAGGCAGGGGGCTGCTGGTGTAGAAGAAGCTGAGGCAGGGGGCTGCTGGTGTAGAGGAGACTGAGGCAGGGGGCTGCTGGTGTAGAGGAAGCTGAGGCAGGGGGCTGCTGGTGTAGAGGAGGCTGAGGAAGGGGGCTGCTGGTGTGGAGGCTGAGGCAGGGGGCTGCTGGTGTAGAGGAAGCTGAGGCAGGGGGCTGCTGGTGTAGAGGAGGCTGAGGAAGGGGGCTGCTGGTGTGGAGGCAGGAGGCTGCTGCTGGGGAGGCAGAGGCAGGGGGCTGCTGGTGTAGAGGAGGCTGAGGCAGGGGGCTGCTGGTGTAGAGGAGGCTGAGGAAGGGGGCTGCTGGTGTGGAGGCAGGGGGCTGCTGGTGTAGAGGAAGCTGAGGCAGGGGGCTGCTGGTGTAGAGGAAGCTGAGGCAGGGGGCTGCTGGTGTAGAGGAGACTGAGGCAGGGGGCTGCTGGTGTAGAGGAAGCTGAGGCAGGGGGTTGCTGGTGCAGAGGAGGCTGAGGAAGGGGGCTGCTGGTGTGGAGGCAGGAGGCTGCTGCTGGGGAGGCAGAGGCAGGGGGCTGCTGGTGTAGAGGAGGCTGAGGAAGGGGGCTGCTGGTGTGGAGGCAGGAGGCTGCTGCTGGGGAGGCTGAGGCAGGGGGCTGCTGGTGTAGAGGAAGCTGAGGCAGGGGGCTGCTGGTGTAGAGGAGGCTGAGGAAGGGGGCTGCTGGTGTGGAGGCAGGAGGCTGCTGCTGGGGAGGCAGAGGCAGGGGGCTGCTGGTGTAGAGGAAGCTGAGGCAGGGGGCTGCTGGTGTAGAGGAGGCTGTGGAAGGGGGCTGCTGGTGTGGAGGCAGGAGGCTGCTGCTGGGGAGGCTGAGGCAGGGGGCTGCTGGTGTAGAGGAAGCTGAGGCAGGGGGCTGCTGGTGTAGAGGAAGCTGAGGCAGGGGGCTGCTGGTGTAGAGGAGGCTGAGGAAGGGGGCTGCTGGTGTAGAGGAGGCTGAGGCAGGGGGCTGCTGGTGTAAAGGAAGCTGAGGCAGGGGGCTGCTGGTGTAGAGGAGGCTGAGGAAGCAGGCTGCTGGTGTGGAGGCAGGAGGCTGAGGCAGGGGGCTGCTGGTGTAGAGGAAGCTGAGGCAGGGGGCTGCTGGTGTAGAGGAAGCTGAGGCAGGGGGCTGCTGGTGTAGAGGAAGCTGAGGCAGGGGGCTGCTGGTGTAGAGGAAGCTGAGGCAGGGGGTTGCTGGTGTAGAGGAGGCTGAGGAAGGGGGCTGCTGGTGTGGAGGCAGGAGGCTGCTGCAGGGGAGGCAGAGGCAGGGGGCTGCTGGTGTAGAGGAAGCTGAGGCAGGGGGCTGCTGGTGTAGAGGAGGCTGAGGAAGGGGGCTGCTGGTGTAGAGGAGGCCGAGGAAGGGGGCTGCTGGTGTAGAGGCAGGAGGCTGCTGCTGGGGAGGCAGAGGGCTGCTGGTGTAGAGGAGGCTGAGGCAGGGGGCTGCTGGTGTAGAGGAGGCTGAGGAAGGGGGCTGCTGGTGTGGAGGCAGGAGGCTGCTGCTGGGGAGGCTGAGGCAGGGGGCTGCTGGTGTAGAAGAAGCTGAGGCAGGGGGCTGCTGGTGTAGAGGAAGCTGAGGCAGGGGGCTGCTGGTGTGGAGGCAGGAGGCTGCTGCTGGGGAGGCTGAGGCGGGGGCTGCTGGTGTAGAGGAAACTGAGGCAGGGGGCTGCTGGTGTAGAGGAGGCTGAGGAAGGGGGCTGCTGGTGTGGAGGCAGGAGGCTGCTGCTGGGGAGGCAGAGGCAGGGGGCTGCTGGTGTAGAGGAAGCTGAGGCAGGGGGCTGCTGGTGTAGAGGAGGCTGAGGAAGGGGGCTGCTGGTGTGGAGGCAGGAGGCTGCTGCTGGGGAGGCAGAGGCAGGGGGCTGCTGGTGTAGAGGAAGCTGAGGCAGGGGGCTGCTGGTGTAGAGGAGGCTGAGGAAGGGGGCTGCTGGTGTAGAGGAGGCTGAGGAAGGGGGCTGCTGGTGTAGAGGAGGCTGAGGAAGGGGGCTGCTGGTGTAGAGGAGGCTGAGGAAGGGGGCTGCTGGTGTAGAGGCAGGAGGCTGCTGCTGGGGAGGCAGAGGCAGGGGGCTGCTGGTGTAGAGGAGGCTGAGGCAGGGGGCTGCTGGTGTAGAGGAGGCTGAGGAAGGGGGCTGCTGGTGTGGAGGCAGGAGGCTGCTGCTGGGGAGGCTGAGGCAGGGGGCTGCTGGTGTAGAAGAAGCTGAGGCAGGGGGCTGCTGGTGTAGAGGAGACTGAGGCAGGGGGCTGCTGGTGTAGAGGAAGCTGAGGCAGGGGGCTGCTGGTGTAGAGGAGGCTGAGGAAGGGGGCTGCTGGTGTGGAGGCTGAGGCAGGGGGCTGCTGGTGTAGAGGAAGCTGAGGCAGGGGGCTGCTGGTGTAGAGGAGGCTGAGGAAGGGGGCTGCTGGTGTGGAGGCAGGAGGCTGCTGCTGGGGAGGCAGAGGCAGGGGGCTGCTGGTGTAGAGGAGGCTGAGGCAGGGGGCTGCTGGTGTAGAGGAGGCTGAGGAAGGGGGCTGCTGGTGTGGAGGCAGGGGGCTGCTGGTGTAGAGGAAGCTGAGGCAGGGGGCTGCTGGTGTAGAGGAAGCTGAGGCAGGGGGCTGCTGGTGTAGAGGAGACTGAGGCAGGGGGCTGCTGGTGTAGAGGAAGCTGAGGCAGGGGGTTGCTGGTGCAGAGGAGGCTGAGGAAGGGGGCTGCTGGTGTGGAGGCAGGAGGCTGCTGCTGGGGAGGCAGAGGCAGGGGGCTGCTGGTGTAGAGGAGGCTGAGGAAGGGGGCTGCTGGTGTGGAGGCAGGAGGCTGCTGCTGGGGAGGCTGAGGCAGGGGGCTGCTGGTGTAGAGGAAGCTGAGGCAGGGGGCTGCTGGTGTAGAGGAGGCTGAGGAAGGGGGCTGCTGGTGTGGAGGCAGGAGGCTGCTGCTGGGGAGGCAGAGGCAGGGGGCTGCTGGTGTAGAGGAAGCTGAGGCAGGGGGCTGCTGGTGTAGAGGAGGCTGTGGAAGGGGGCTGCTGGTGTGGAGGCAGGAGGCTGCTGCTGGGGAGGCTGAGGCAGGGGGCTGCTGGTGTAGAGGAAGCTGAGGCAGGGGGCTGCTGGTGTAGAGGAAGCTGAGGCAGGGGGCTGCTGGTGTAGAGGAGGCTGAGGAAGGGGGCTGCTGGTGTAGAGGAGGCTGAGGCAGGGGGCTGCTGGTGTAAAGGAAGCTGAGGCAGGGGGCTGCTGGTGTAGAGGAGGCTGAGGAAGCAGGCTGCTGGTGTGGAGGCAGGAGGCTGAGGCAGGGGGCTGCTGGTGTAGAGGAAGCTGAGGCAGGGGGCTGCTGGTGTAGAGGAAGCTGAGGCAGGGGGCTGCTGGTGTAGAGGAAGCTGAGGCAGGGGGCTGCTGGTGTAGAGGAAGCTGAGGCAGGGGGTTGCTGGTGTAGAGGAGGCTGAGGAAGGGGGCTGCTGGTGTGGAGGCAGGAGGCTGCTGCAGGGGAGGCAGAGGCAGGGGGCTGCTGGTGTAGAGGAAGCTGAGGCAGGGGGCTGCTGGTGTAGAGGAGGCTGAGGAAGGGGGCTGCTGGTGTGGAGGCAGGAGGCTGCTGCTGGGGAGGCTGAGGCAGGGGGCTGCTGGTGTAGAGGAAGCTGAGGCAGGGGGCTGCTGGTGTAGAGGAGGCTGAGGAAGGGGGCTGCTGGTGTGGAGGCAGGAGGCTGCTGCTGGGGAGGCAGAGGCAGGGGGCTGCTGGTGTAGAGGAAGCTGAGGCAGGGGGCTGCTGGTGTAGAGGAGGCTGAGGAAGGGGGCTGCTGGTGTGGAGGCAGGAGGCTGCTGCTGGGGAGGCTGAGGCAGGGGGCTGCTGGTGTAGAGGAAGCTGAGGCAGGGGGCTGCTGGTGGAGGCTGAGGAAGGGGGCTGCTGGTGGAGGCTGAGGAAGGGGGCTGCTGGTGTGGAGGCAGGAGGCTGCTGCTGGGGAGGCAGAGGGCTGCTGGTGTAGAGGAAGCTGAGGCAGGGGGCTGCTGGTGTAGAGGAGGCTGAGGAAGGGAGCTGCTGGTGTGGAGGCAGGAGGCTGCTGGTGTAGAGGAGGCTGAGGCAGGGGGCTGCTGGTGTAGAGGAGGCTGAGGAAGGGGGCTGCTGGTGTGGAGGCAGGAGGCTGCTGCTGGGGAGGCAGAGGCAGGGGGCTGCTGGTGTAGAGGAGGCTGAGGCAGGGGGCTGCTGGTGAATGGTGACGCCGTCGCTGCCCAGTCTTTCCCTGCGCCCGATCAGCACCAAGGTCAGTAGCTCTGGAGACAGAGGACTGGGGGCGGGGCCGCCTACACGTCACTTCCGGCACGTGTCCGCGGCGCTGCGTCTCCCATGGCAACGGCTGCGGCGTGTTGTGCTGCTGCAGAGAGAGGGAGAGGAGGATGGGGCTGGCAGGGAGAGCCGCCCGCACCGGTGTCACGTACAGCCCCGCACAGGCTGCGCCTCAGCTCTAGACGCGGTATGTACCGACTCTGTACTCATGGCTGACTAGGCTGCTTGTGGCACTACAAGTCCCAGCGTGCCCACATCTCTAGAATGGTTTTTACTATAATATATCCTGTGTCTATAAAGCAACCGGGTGCCCTGCTACATTGCACGGCCAGCAACACACATGTATGTACAGAGGGGGGAGGGGGGTGCTGCTGCTGCTGCTGGGGGCCGGGTCACTGTGATCCCTGCATGATAATAACTGCTGTACAGGGGCAGATCAAAATCACATGTTATCCTATGGCTGTGCCGGGGGTGCCGGGTGCCCTGCATTCTGTATGACTGTGCAGCCTGGTCACACACCTAATGTGATACACAGGGCAGAGACACTTATACTAGCAAACCTGTGACATTCCACCTGCCGTGGAACTACAGATCCCAGCAAGCCAGGCCATAGTTTTGCTGCAATGGCATGCTGGGATTTGTAGTCCCACACCAGCTGGTGTGCCAGAGGTAGCCTACCCCTGATACAAGCTGTCGCATGAGGTGTGTGTGTGTGTGTATGTATGTATGTATGTATGTATGTATGTATGTATGTGTGTGTGTGTATATCTATATATATATATATATATGTCTATACAGTGGCGGAACAAGCAAGCGGTGGGCCCAGGTGCAACAAAATGCTTTGGGCCCCCCCCCCCCCATCCCATCCAAGTCCACCCCATGGGCAGTGCGCGCCGTAGGCGCGCGCAAAAATACATAGTGGCGTGGCTTCGTGGGGAAGGGGTGTGTCCACAAAATAATACCAATTCATAAAACGGTGCACAGTAGTCTCCATTCTTCAAATTACGCCGCACAGTAGCACCACTACACCAGGTAGAGACCCTTTTACTCCTTACAGCGAACAGATTCCCCTTTTTACACATAACGGCAGACAGCGTGCACTTTTTACACATAACGGCAGACAGCGTGCCCTCGTTACACATAGCGGCAGACAGCATACACTTTTTACACAATGGCAGACAGCGTGCCCTCGTTACACATAGCGGCAGACAGCGTGCCCTCGTTACACATAGCGGCAGACAGCATACACTTTTTACACAATGGCAGCCAGCGTGCCCTCGTTACACATAGTGGCAGACAGCGTGCCCTCGTTACACATAGCGGCAGACAGCGTGCACTTTTTACACATTACGGCAGACAGCGTCCCCATTTTACACATTACGGCAGACAGCGTCCCCATTTTACACATTACGGCAGACACCATACACTTTTACACATAACGGCAGATAGCGTGCCCTTTTTACACATTACGGCAGGCAGATTCTACCTTTTTACACATAGCGGCAGGCAGATTCCCCATTTTTATACATAGCGGCAGGCAGATTCCCCATTTTTATACATAGCGGCAGGCAGATTCCCCATTTTTATACATAGCGGCAGGCAGATTCCCCATTTTTATACATAGCGGCAGGCAGATTCCCCATTTTTATACATAGCGGCAGGCAGATTCCCCATTTTTACACATTGCGGCAGGCAGATTCCCCATTTTTACATTGCGGCAGGCAGATTCCCCATTTTTACACATTGCGGCAGGCAGATTCCCCATTTTTACATTGCGGCAGGCAGATTCCCCATTTTTACATTGCGGCAGGCAGATTCCCCATTTTTACATTGCGGCATGCAGATTCCCCATTTTTATACATAGCGGCAGGCAGATTCCCCATTTTTACATTGCGGCAGGCAGATTCCCCATTTTTACATTGCGGCAGGCAGATTCCCCATTTTTACATTGCGGCAGGCAGATTCCCCATTTTTACACATTGCGGCAGGCAGATTCCCCATTTTTACATTGCGGCAGGCAGATTCCCCATTTTTACACATTGCGGCAGGCAGATTCCCCATTTTTACATTGCGGCAGGCAGATTCCCCATTTTTACATTGCGGCATGCAGATTCCCCATTTTTATACATAGCGGCAGGCAGTCCCCCCTTTTTACACATTGCGGCAGGCAGTCCCAACAAATAAAAAAAGAAAGAGACAGAAAGAAAGAAAGAAGAATTATACTTACCCTCTCTGTTGGCTCAGGCTCCTCGGTGCAGCTTCCCGGGCAGTAGAGAAGAAGGAGGAGGGAGGTGGAGGAGGGAGCCGCAGCAGCGCTGTGTTACTGGTGGAGGCGCTACTGCTGCTGCCCCTCTGCTTCCCTATAGGCTGTTCTCAGAGACAGCCTATAGTGAAGCAGAGGAGCAGCAGCAGCAGCGCCTCCACCAGTAACAAAGCGCTGCTGCGGCTCTCTCCTTCACTGAGAGACTGTGACCTGTTTGTATATGAGGGAGGGAGGGACGGACCCTCCTCCCTCCTTCGTGTGCGGGTGGCCAGAATCGTTCCTTATGACGGGCGGGTCACGGGAGCACTGGTGTGCGGCTGTGGCATGACATACAATGAGTCATTGTGACCAGTGGCGTAACTAGAAATTTTTCTCCCCCAAGCCAAAAAATCCTTCGGCGCGCCCCCCCCCCCCCCATACACCCCGTAATTGGCACTAGCAAAGGTAGAAAAATGCGTGCGCCGCATTGCCCGTTATACATTATGCTACACACTGCAATGCCCCTGATACATTATAGCACATACAATGTCTGTGACACGGTATGACACACACCACAATGATCCTGAGACATTATACCACATACCACAATGCCCGTGATATAGTATACAACACACCGTAATGCCTGAAACATTATGACACACACCGCAATGTCCGTGATACATTATGCCACACACCGTAATGCCCATTACACATTAAGTTCTACAGTAAGGCTTCCAATTACTTTTAAATTACCTGCTTGTTGCCAGGGGTTTCATGCACTTGGTTCCATGCACGGTGCCAGGATGTCATGCTCGTTGCCAGGGGTTTCATGCACTGGGTGTCATGCTCGTTGCTAGTGGGTAGTGCTTGTTGCTAGGGCCGTGCTCCCAGTGCCACATATGCTCCCAGTGCCAGATATTCCCCCACAGTGCCAGGTATATGCACCCAGTGCCAGATATTCTCCCACAGTGCCAGATATTCCCCCCCAGTGCCAGGTATATGCCCCCAGTGCCAGGTATATGCCCCCAGTGCCAGGTACATGCCCCCCCAGTGCCAGTTATATGCCCCCAGTGCCAGGTATATGCCCCCAGTGCCAGATATTCCCCCCCAGTGCCTGCTTCCCCCCCAGTGCCAGGTATATGTTCCCAGTGCCGGGTATATGCCCCCAGTGCCGGGTATATGCCCCCCCAGTGCCAGATATTCTCCCACAGTGCCAGATATTCCCCCCCAGTGCCAGGTATATGCCCCCAGTGCCAGGTATATGCCCCCAGTGCCAGGTACATGCCCCCAGTGCCAGGTATATGCCCCCCCAGTGCCAGGTATATGCCCCCCCAGTGCCGGGTATATGCCCCCCCAGTGCCAGGTATATGTCCCCAGTGCCAGGTATATGTCCCCAGTGCCAGATCTGTCCCCCCAGTGCCTGCTCCCCCGGCCCCCCCTCCCCCCTCTATGTGTTGGAGGGACACGAGCGCATCGCGCCGCGCGCGTCTCTCCTGTGTCCCTCCTGGCTCTCCCCCGGCCGGTCTAAGGAAGCATGTGCCGTTCATGAGCCAATCAGAGCTCACGAACGGCACATGCTTCCTTAGATCGGCCGGGGGGAGAGCCAGGAGGGACACAGGAGAGACGCGCGATGCGCTCGTGTCCCTCCAACACATAGGAGGGGGGGCCGGGGGAGCAGGCACCACAGCAGGGAGGGAGAGGAGACCGCAGATTGACATGCGGACGTTCGTCCGCATGTTAATCTGTTCTAAATGCCGGCCGGCGGCTGTGGGCCCTTTAGTGCGGCGGGGCCCCAGTGCACTGCACTGCCTGCCCCGCCAGTAGTTCCGCCCCTGTGTCTATATATATATATATATATATATATATATATATATATATAATTTGCAGAAGTGACTTTGCGGATCTAGTGTGCTCCTCTCTCAATGTATACTTGATCTACATAATATTTGTATACTAGCACTATATATATATATATATATATATATATATATATATATATATATATATATATATATATATTTCTCTAACGTCCTAGTGGATGCTGGGGACTCCGTCAGGACCATGGGGAATAGCGGCTCCGCAGGAGACAGGGCACAAAAGCAAGCTTTTAGGATCACATGGTGTGTACTGGCTCCTCCCCCTATGACCCTCCTCCAAGCCTCAGTTAGGTTTTTGTGCCCGGCCGAGAAGGGTGCAATCTAGGTGGCTCTCTTAAAGAGTTACTTAGAAAAAGTTTTTAGGTTCTTTATTTTCAGTGAGTCCTGCTGGCAACAGGCTCACTGCATCGAGGGACTTAGGGGAGAGATTTTCAACTCACCTGCGTGCAGGATGGATTGGATTCTTAGGCTACTGGACATAGCTCCAGAGGGAGTCGGAACACAGGGCTCGCCCTGGGGTTCGTCCCGGAGCCGCGCCGCCGACCCCCCTTGCAGACGCTGAAGATGAAGAGGTCCGGAACCAGGCGGCAGAAGACTCTCAGTCTTCATCAGGTAGCGCACAGCACTGCAGCTGTGCGCCATTGTTGTCAGCACACTTCACACAGCGGTCACGGAGGGTGCAGGGCGCTGGAGGGGGGCGCCCTGGGCAGCAATGTATAATACCTGTATGGCGAAAAATACATCACATATAGCCCTTGAGGCTATATGGATGTATTTAACCCCTGCCAGATATCTAAAACTCCGGAGAAGAAGCCCGCCGAAAAGGGGGCGGGGCCTATTCTCCTCAGCACACAGCGCCATTTTCCCTCACAGAAAGGCTGGTGGGAAGGCTCCCATGCTCTCCCCTGCACTGCACTACAGAAACAGGGTTAAAACAGAGAGGGGGGGCACTGATTTGGCGATATGTATATATATTAAAATGCTATAAGGGAGGAACACTTATATAAAGGTTGTCCCTGGATAATTATAGCGTTTTGGTGTGTGCTGGCAAACTCTCCCTCTGTCTCCCCAAAGGGCTAGTGGGTCCTGTCCTCTATCAGAGCATTCCCTATGTGTGTGCTGTATGTCGGTACATGTGTGTCGACATGTATGAGGAAAATATTGGTGAGGAGGCGGAGCAAATTGCCTGTAATGGTGATGTCACTCTCTAGGGAGTCGACACCGGAATGGATGGCTTATTTATGGAAATTACGTGACAATGTCAACACGCTGCAAGCCGGTTGACGACATGAGAGGGCCGGCGAACAAATTAGTATCTGTCCAGGCGTCTCAAACACCGTCAGGGGCTGTAAAATGCCCATTTACCTCAGTCGGTCGACACAGACCCAGACACGGACACTGATTTCAGTGTCGACGGTGAAGAAACAAACGTATTTTCTTTTAGGGCCACACGTTAAGGGCAATGAAGGAGGTGTTACATATTTCTGATACTCCAAGTACCACAAAAAAGGGTATTATGTGTGAGGTGAAAAAACTACCTGTAGTTTTTCCTGAATCAGATAAATTAAATGAAGTGTGTGATGATGCGTGGCTTTCCCCCGATAGAAAATTATTGGCGGTATACCCTTTCCCGCCAGAAGTTAAGGCGCGGTGGGAAACACCCCTCAGGGTGGATAAGGCGCTCACACGCTTATCAGAACAAGTGGCGGTACCATCTACGGATAGGGCCGTACTTAAGGAGCCAGCTGATAGGAGGCTGAAAAATATCCTAAAAAGTATACACACACATGCTGGTGTTATACTGCGACCAGCGATCGCCTCAGCCTGGATGTGCAGAGCTGAGGTGGCTTGGTCGGATTCCCTGACTAAAAATATTGATACCTTTGACAGGGACAGTATTTTATTGACTATAGAGCATTTAAAGGATGCATTTCTATATATGCGAGATGCGCAGAGGGATATTTGCACTCTGGCATCAAGAGTAAATGCGATGTCCATATCTGCAAGAAGATGTTTATGGACACGACAGTGGTCAGGTGATGCAGATTCCAAACGGCACAAAGATGTATTGCCGTATAAAGGGGAGGAGTTATTTGGGGTCGGTCCATGGGACCTGGTGGCCAGGGCAACTGCTGGAAAATCCACCGTTTTTTACCCTAAGTCACATCTCTGCAGAAAAAGACACCGTCTTTTCAGCCTCAGTCCTTTCGTCCCTATAAGAGTCATATCTGCCCAGGGATAGAGGAAAGGGAAGAAGACTGCAGCAGGCAGCCCATTCCCAGGAACAGAAGCCCTCCACCGCTTCTACCAAGTTCTCAGCATGACGCTGGGACCGTATAGGACCCCTGGATCCTACAAGTAGTATCCAAGGGGTACAGATTGGAATGTCGAGAGGTTTCCCCCCTCGCAGGTTCCTGTAGTCTGCTGTACCAATGTCTCCCTCCGACAGGGAGGCAGTATTGAAAACAATTCACAAGCTGTATTCCCAGCAGGTGATAATAAAATTACCCCTCCGACAACAAGGAAAGGGGTATTACTCCACACTATATGGTGGTACTGAAGGCTAGGTGAGACCTATTCTAAATCTGAAAAATTTGAACACTTACAAGGGTTCAAATCCAGATGGAGTCACTCAGAGCAGTGATGGCAAAGAACAAGGGGACTATATGGTGTCCCGGGACATCAGGGATGCTTACCTCCATGTCCCAAAATTTGCCTTTTCTCACCAAGGGTACCTCAGGTTCGTGGTACAGAACTGTCACTATCAGTTTCAAGACGATGCCGTTGGATTGTCCAAGGCACCCCGGGTCCTTACCAAGGTAATGACCGAAAGGAGGATTCGTCTTCAAAGAAAATGGACGACCTCCTGATAAGAACAAGGTCCAGAGAACAGTTGGAGGTCGGAGTAGCACTATCTCAAGTAGTTCTACGACAGCACGGGTGGATTCTAAATATTCCAAAACCGCAGTTGTTCCGACGACACGTCTGCTGGTCCTAGGGATGATTCTGGACACAGTCCAGGAAAAGGTGTTTCTCCCAGAGGAGAAAGCCAGGGAGTTATCCGAGCTAATCGGGATCCTCCTAAAACCAGGAAAAGTGTCAGTGCATCATTGCACAAGAGTCCTGGTAAAAATGGTGGCTTATTACGAAGCGCTTCCATTCGGCAGATTTCACGCAAGAACTCTTCAGTGGGATCTGCTGGACAAATGGTCCGGATCGCATCTTCAGATGCATCAGCGGATAACCCTATATCCAAGGACAAGGGTGTCTCTCCTGTGGTGATTACAGAGTGCTCATCTTCTAGAGGGCCGCAGATTCGGCATTCAGGATTGGATGCTCGTGACCACGGAGGCCAGCCTGAGAGGCTGGGGAACAGTCACACAAGGAGTGTGATCAAGTCTGGAGAATTCTCTCCACATAAATATACTGGAGCTAAGAGCAAATTTATAATGCTCTAAGCTTAGCAAGACCTCTGCTTCAAGGTCAGCCGGTATTGATCCAGTGGGATAACATCACGGCAGTCGCCCACGTAAACAGAAAGGGCGGCACAAGAAGCAGGAGGGCAGTGGCAAAACTGCAAGGATTTTTCGCTAGGCGGAAAATCATGTGATAGCACTGTCAGCAGTGTTCATTCCGGGAGTGGACGACTGGGAAGCAGACTTCCTCAGCAGGCACGACCTCCACCCGGGAGAGTGGGAACTTCATCGGGAAGTTTTCCGCATGATTGTGAACCGTTGGGAAAGACCAAAGGTGGACATGATGGCGTCCCGCCCGAACAAAAAATGGGACAGGTATTGCGCCAGGTCACGAGACCTTCAGGCGATAGATGTGGACGTCCTGGTAACACCGTGGGTGTAACAGTCGGTGTATGTGTTCCCTCCTCTGCTTCTCATAACCAAGGTATTGAGAATTATAAGACATAGAGGAGTAAGAACTATACTCGTGGCTCCGGATTGGCCAAGAGGGACTTGGTAACCGGAACTTCAAGAGATGCTCACAGAGGACTAATGGCCTCGGGAGCTAAGAAGGGATTTGCTTTCAGCAAGTACCATGTCTGTTCCAAGAGGAACCGTGGCATCGGCCTTTAAGAAAGGACCTGCTCCAGCAGGGACCTTGTCTGTTCCAAGACTTACCGCGACTGCGTTTGACGGCATGGCGGTTTGAACGCCGGATCCTAAGGGAAAAGGCATTCCGGAAGAGGTCATACCTACCCTGGTCAAAGCCAGGAAGGAGGTGACCGCACAACGTTATCACCACATGTGGTAAAAATATGTTGCGTGGGTGAGGCCAGGAAGGCCCCACGAAAAAATTTCAACTAGGTCGATTTCTGCACTTCCTGCAAACAGGAGTGTCTATGAGCCTCAAATTGGGGTCCATTAAGGTTCAAGTTTCGGCCCTATAGATTTTCTTCCAGAAAGAATTGGCTTCAGTTCCTGAAGTCCAGACGTTTGTCAAGGGAGTATTGCATATACAGCCCTTGTGTGCCTCCAGTGGCACCGTGGGATCTCAACGTAGTGTTGGGATTCCTCAAATCATATTGGTTTGAACCACTCAAATCTGTGGATTTGAAATATCTCACATGGAAAGTGACCATGCTGTTGGCCCTGGCCTCGGCCAGGCGATTGTCAAAATTGTCGGCTTTGTCTTACAAAAGCCCATATTTGATTTTCCATTCGGACAGGGCAGAACTGCGGACTCGTCCCCAGTTTCTTCCTAAGGTGGTGTCAGCGTTTCACCTGAAACAACCTATTGTGGTGCCTGCGGCTACTAGGGACTTGGAGGACTCCAAGTTGCTAGACGTTGTCAGGGCCCTGAAAATATATATATATATATATATATATATATATATATAATTCCAGGACGGCTGGAGTCAGAAAGTCTGACTTGCTGTTTATATTGTAGGCACCCAAAAAGCTGGGTGCTCCTGCTTCTAAGCAGACTATTGCTCGTTGGATTTGTAGTACAATTCAGCTTGCACATTCTGTGGCAGGCCTGCCACAGCCAAAATCTGTAAATGCCCATTCCACAAGGAAGGTGGGCTCATCTTGGGCGGCTGCCCGAGGGGTCTCTGCTTTACAACTTTGCCGAGCAGCTACTTGGTCAGGGGCAAACACGTTTGCTAAATTCTACAAATTTGATACCCTGGCTGAGGAGGACCTGGAGTTCTCTCATTCGGTGCTGCAGAGTCATCCGCACTCTCCCGCCCGTTTGGGAGCTTTGGTATAATCCCCATGGTCCTGACGGAGTCCCCAGCATCCACTAGGACGTTAGAGAAAATAAGATTTTACTTACCGATAAATCTATTTCTCATAGTCCGTAGTGGATGCTGGGCGCCCATCCCAAGTGCGGATTGTCTGCATCACTTGTACATAGTTATTGTTACAAAAAAATCGGGTTATTATTGTTGTGAGCCATCTTTTTTAGAGGCTACTTCATTGTTATCATACTGTTAACTGGGTTCAAATCACAAGTTGTACGGTGTGATTGGTGTGGCTGGTATGAGTCTTACCCGGGATTCAAGATCCTTCCTTATTGTGTACGCTCGTCCGGGCACAGTACCTAACTGAGGCTTGGAGGAGGGTCATAGGGGGAGGAGCCAGTACACACCATGTGATCCTAAAAGCTTGCTTTTGTGCCCTGTCTCCTGCGGAGCCGCTATTCCCCATGGTCCTGACGGAGTCCCCAGCATCCACTACGGACTATGAGAAATAGATTTATCGGTAAGTAAAATCTTATTTTTTTTTTTTTCTTTTTCTTTTGTAATTATTACACATCCACAACACTGAAGTGTGGTGCGTCTTATCATTCTGAATTGTGCCCCTGTTTAACAGTGTATCCACGTCCCTGTGCGCTGAGTGTGATTACCTTCTGTACAGGATCAGCTGGTGTGATCCATACACACACGACAATTGTGCGGATGTGTGGCTGCTCCAGGTGTGCAATGTAATATTTATTATATGCTCAAGAAAGTTGACATTTTACAGTCCAGCTCTACCGATTACAGATATGACAGTTTATTAGGGAAAAATCTGCCACATAAACAAATTACCTATTCTTAGAAAGTATGTTGACTTGTCTTAGATATTGCCACTGATTGTAACTAAGGGGTCTATGTATGCACATTATTTTTACTAAAATAATGTGAATAAGGGAGTTTTCTGTTTTCACATCCGTTTCACATTATTTTAGTATCACCTGAATGTATTAAAAACCACTTAACTGACGATTTTTCCCTTCAAAAGCGTTAACAACATTGTTTTTCTCTAACGTCCTAGTGGATGCTGGGGACTCCGTCAGGACCATGGGGAATAGCGGCTCCGCAGGAGACAGGGCACATCTAAAGAAAGCTTTTAGGATCACATGGTGTGTACTGGCTCCTCCCCCCATGACCCTCCTCCAAGCCTCAGTTAGGTTTTTGTGCCCGTCCGAGCAGGGTGCAATCTAGGTGGCTCTCCTAAAGAGCTGCTTAGAAAAAGTTTTTTTAGGTTTTAAATCTCAGTGAGTCCTGCTGGCAACAGGCTCACTGCATCGAGGGACTTAGGGGAGAGATTTTCAACTCACCTGCGTGCAGGATGGATTGGAGTCTTAGGCTACTGGACATAGCTTCAGAGGGAGTCGGAACACAGGTCATCCTGGGGTTCGTCCCGGAGCCGCGCCGCCGACCCCCCTTACAGATGCTGAAGATCGGAGGTCCGGAAACAGGCGGCAGAAGACTCTTCAGTCTTCATGAAGGTAGCGCACAGCACGGCAGCTGTGCGCCATTGTTGCTACACACTTCTCACTGACCAGTCACGGAGGGTGCAGGGCGCTGCTGGGGGCGCCCTGGGCAGCAATATTAAATACCTTTAGTGGCAAAGAATACATCACATATAGCCATTAAGGCTATATGTATGTATTTAACCCAGGCCAGATTTCTCAAAAACCGGGAGAAAAGCCCGCCGGAAAAGGGGCGGAGCCTATTCTCCTCAGCACTCAGCGCCATTTTCCTGCTCAGCTCCGCTGTGAGGAAGGCTCCCAGGACTCTCCCCTGCACTGCACTACAGAAACAGGGTAACAAAGAGAAGGGGGGCATAAATTGGCGATATTTATATATTAAAGGCGCTTATAACATAAACAACACCTTTTAGGGTTGTTTATATACATTTATAGCGCTTTTGGTGTGTGCTGGCAAACTCTCCCTCTGTCTCCCCAAAGGGCTAAGGGGGTCCTGTCTTCGATTAGAGCATTCCCTGTGTGGCTGCTGTGTGTCGGTACGTGTGTGTCGACATGTATGAGGACGATGTTGGTGTGGAGGCAGAGCAATTGCCGGTAATGGTGATGTCACCCCCTAGGGAGTCGACACCGGAATGGATGGCTTTAGTTATGGAATTACGTGATAATGTTAGTACATTACAAAAGTCAGTAGACGAAATGAGACGGCCGGAAAACCAGTCAGTACCGGCTCAGGCGTCTCAGACACCGTCAGGGGCTGTAAAACGTCCCTTACCTCAGTCAGTCGACACGGGTACCGACACAGATGAATCTAGTGTCGACGGTGAAGAAACAAACGTATTTTCCAACAGGGCCACACGTTATATGATCACGGCAATGAAGGAGGCTTTGCAGATCTCTGATACTGCTGGTACCTCAAAAAGGGGTATTATGTGGGGGGTGAAAAAACTACCTGTAGCTTTTCCAGAATCAGAGGAATTGAATGACGTGTGTGATGAAGCGTGGGTTAACCCAGATAGAAAACTGCTAATTTCTAAGAAGTTATTGGCATTATACCCTTTCCCACCAGAGGTTAGGACGCGCTGGGAAACACCCCCTAGGGTGGATAAGGCGCTCACACGTTTATCAAAGCAAGTGGCGTTGCCGTCTCCTGATACGGCCGCCCTCAAGGATCCAGCGGATAGGAGGCTGGAAACTAACCTGAAAAGTATATACACTCATACTGGTGTTATACTGCGACCGGCAATAGCCTCAGCCTGGATGTGCAGTGCTGGGGTAGTGTGGTTGGATTCCCTGACTGAAAATATTGATACCCTGGATAGGGACAGTATTTTATTGACTCTAGAGCAATTAAAGGATGCGTTTCTTTATATGCGAGATGCTCAGAGGGATATTTGTACTCTAGCATCAAGAGTAAGTGCGATGTCCATATCTGCCAGAAGAAGTTTATGGACGCGACAGTGGTCAGGTGATGCGGATTCCAAAAGGCATATGGAAGTGTTGCCATATAAAGGAGAGGAATTATTTGGGGTCGGTCTATCGGATCTGGTGGCCACGGCAACTGCCGGCAAATCCACTTTTTTACCTCAGACCCCCTCCCAACAGAAAAAGACACCGTCTTTTCAGCCGCAGTCCTTTCGCTCCTATAAAAACAAGCGAGCAAAAGGACAGTCTTATCTGCCGCGAGGCAGAGGAAAGGGTAAGAGAGGGCAGCAAGCAGCCCCTGCCCAGGACCAGAAGCCCGCCCCGGGTTCTACAAAGCCATCAGCATGACGCTGGGGCTTTACAAGCGGACTCAGGAGCGGTGGGGGGTCGACTAAAGATTTTCAGCAATCAGTGGGCTCGCTCACAGGTGGACCCGTGGATCCTGCAGATAGTATCTCAGGGTTACATGTTGGAGTTCGAAAGGTCTCCCCCTCGCCGGTTCCTAAAGTCTGCTTTACCAACGTCTCCCTCAGAAAGGACGACGGTATTGGAAGCCATTCACAAGCTGTATTCTCAGCAGGTGATAGTCAAGGTACCCCTCCTACAACAGGGAAAGGGGTATTATTCCACACTATTTGTGGTACCGAAGCCGGACGGTTCGGTAAGACCTATTCTAAATCTGAAATCCTTGAACCTGTACATACAGAAATTCAAGTTCAAGATGGAGTCACTCAGAGCAGTGATAGCGAATCTGGAAGAAGGGGACTTCATGGTGTCCCTGGACATAAAAGATGCTTATCTGCATGTCCCAATTTACCCCTCACACCAAGGGTATCTCAGGTTCGTGATACAAGACTGTCATTATCAGTTTCAAACGCTGCCGTTTGGTTTGTCCACGGCCCCTCGGGTCTTTACCAAGGTAATGACCGAAATGATGGTTCTTCTACGAAGAAAAGGCGTATTAATTATCCCTTACTTGGACGATCTCCTGATAAGGGCAAAGTCCAGAGAACAGCTGGAAGTCGGTGTAGCACTAACCCAAGTAGTGCTTCAGCAACACGGGTGGATTCTGAATCTTCCAAAATCTCAATTGACCCCGACAACACGTCTGCTGTTCCTGGGAATGATTCTGGACACGGTTCAGAAAAAGGTGTTTCTCCCGGAGGAGAAAGCAAGGGAGTTATCCGAACTGGTCAGGAACCTCCTAAAACCAGGAACTGTGTCAGTACATCAATGCACAAGAGTCCTGGGAAAGATGGTGGCTTCTTACGAAGCAATTCCATTTGGCAGATTCCATGCACGAACATTTCAGTGGGATCTGCTGGACAAATGGTCCGGATCGCATCTGCACATGCATCAGCGGATAACACTGTCACCAAGAACAAGGTTGTCTCTCCTGTGGTGGTTGCAGAGTGCCCATCTGTTAGAGGGCCGCAGGTTCGGCATACAGGACTGGGTCCTGGTGACTACGGATGCCAGCCTACGGGGCTGGGGAGCAGTCACACAGGGAAGAAACTTCCAGGGTGTATGGTCAGACCTGGAGACGTCTCTTCACATAAATATACTGGAGCTAAGAGCGATATACAATGCTCTAAGCTTGGCAAAACCGCTGCTTCAGGGTCAGCCGGTGTTGATCCAGTCGGACAACATCACGGCAGTCGCCCACGTAAACAGACAAGGCGGCACGAGAAGCAGAAGAGCAATGACAGAAGCTGCAAGGATTCTTCGCTGGGCGGAAAATCATGTCATAGCACTGTCAGCAGTGTTCATCCCGGGAGTGGACAACTGGGAAGCAGACTTCCTCAGCAGACACGACCTTCACCCGGGAGAGTGGGGACTTCATCCGGAAGTTTTCCACATGATTGTGAACCGTTGGGAAAAACCAAAGGTGGATATGATGGCGTCTCGCCTCAACAAAAAACTGGACAGATATTGCGCCAGGTCAAGAGACCCTCAGGCAATAGCTGTGGACGCTCTGGTAACACCATGGGTGTACCAGTCAGTGTATGTGTTTCCTCCTCTGCCTCTCATACCAAAGGTACTGAGAATTATTCGGAAAAGGGGAGTAAGAACAATACTAGTGGCTCCGGATTGGCCAAGAAGAACTTGGTATCCGGAACTTCAAGAGATGCTCACGGAGGATCCGTGGCCTCTACCTCTAAGAAGGGATCTGCTTCAGCAGGGACCTTGTATGTTCCAAGACTTACCGCGACTGCGTTTGACGGCATGGCGGTTGAACGCCGGATTCTAAAAGAAAAGGGCATTCCAGAGGAAGTTATTCCTACCTTGATTAAGGCTAGGAAGGAAGTGACCGCACAACATTATCACCGCATTTGGAGAAAATATGTTGCGTGGTGTGAAGCCAAGAAGGCCCCAACGGAAGAATTTCAATTGGGTCGATTCTTACATTTCCTGCAGGCAGGATTGTCTATGGGCCTCAAATTGGGGTCTATTAAAGTTCAAAATTCGGCCTTATCAATCTTCTTCCAGAAGGAATTGGCTTCAGTGCCTGAAGTACAAACTTTTGTCAAGGGTGTACTACATATACAGCCCCCGATTGTGCCCCCAGTGGCACCGTGGGATCTAAACGTAGTTTTGGATTTTCTCAAATCTCATTGGTTTGAGCCTCTCAAATCTGTAGATTTGAAGTATCTTACATGGAAAGTAACCATGCTACTGGCCCTGGCTTCAGCCAGGAGAGTTTCAGAGTTGGCGGCTTTATCGTACAAAAGCCCATATCTGATTTTCCATTCGGACAGGGCAGAACTGCGGACACGTCCTCATTTTCTCCCTAAGGTGGTTTCGGCTTTTCACTTGAACCAGCCTATTGTGGTGCCTGCGGCTACTAGCGACTTGGAGGACTCCAAGTTACTGGACGTTGTCAGAGCATTAAAAATATATATTTCAAGGACAGCTGGAGTCAGAAAATCTGACTCGTTGTTTATATTGTATGCACCCAACAAGATGGGTGCTCCTGCGTCTAAGCAGACGATTGCGCGTTGGATCTGTAGCACAATCCAACTTGCACATTCTGTGGCAGGCCTGCCACAGCCTAAATCTGTAAAGGCCCACTCCACAAGGAAGGTGGGCTCATCTTGGGCGGCTGCCCGAGGGGTCTCGGCATTACAACTTTGCCGAGCAGCTACGTGGTCAGGGGAGAACACGTTTGTAAAATTTTACAAATTTGATACTCTGGCTAAGGAGGACCTGGAGTTCTCTCATTCGGTGCTGCAGAGTCATCCGCACTCTCCCGCCCGTTTGGGAGCTTTGGTATAATCCCCATGGTCCTGATGGAGTCCCCAGCATCCACTAGGACGTTAGAGAAAATAAGAATTTACTTACCGATAATTCTATTTCTCATAGTCCGTAGTGGATGCTGGGCGCCCATCCCAAGTGCGGATTGTCTGCAATACTTGTACATAGTTATTGTTACAAAAATCGGGTTATTATTATTGTTGTGAGCCATCTTTTCAGAGGCTACTTCGTTTGTTATCATACTGTTAACTGGGTTCAGATCACAAGTTGTACAGTGTGATTGGTGTGGCTGGTATGAGTCTTACCCGGGATTCAAGATCCTTCCTTATTGTGTACGCTCGTCCGGGCACAGTACCTAACTGAGGCTTGGAGGAGGGTCATGGGGGGAGGAGCCAGTACACACCATGTGATCCTAAAAGCTTTCTTTAGATGTGCCCTGTCTCCTGCGGAGCCGCTATTCCCCATGGTCCTGACGGAGTCCCCAGCATCCACTACGGACTATGAGAAATAGAATTATCGGTAAGTAAATTCTTATTTTTAAAATGTATTTTATTTAATAAAGTTGAAAAAGTATTTTTTTAAATATTTAAACATTATATTATGCACATCTGCAGAACGGATCTCCTCGTCAAAAACGTGGGGACAGGGTGGGACTGCGCAGTTGCATGTAATCTGACCATGCCAGTTAAGTGGTTATTAAAGGGCATTTGGAGCAGTTTTCATGAAAAACTGCTCCAAATCCTTACATTCACTTTTTTTAGTAACCCGCATCGCATTCCCCATACTTATAATGGGAAATGCGATCTGACCAGATTTACAAAAACAAAAAAAAATTGAAAAAACACCGGTGTGGCCTGTGATAATCTCGCCAGCTCAGCGCCTGGCAGAGAAAGCTGTGCGGGGACCCGGCAGAGTGATCAGCTCTGTGTGTCCGATGGTACACACAAGCTAATCACAGTGTAAAAAGTAAAAAAAACAAAAAACCATACTCACCTGTCCAGGGAGCCAGTGTCCGCTGCTCTGGTGAGCGCTGCCGGGCGCCGTGTCCCCCATGTGCTGCAATGTGACCCCGGTGCAGTAAAGCGACACTGCATTGCAGCAGCGCACTTTACAGCAGCGGGGGTCACCGCAGCGCACAGAATCCAGCGCCGGGAAGCCCAGCAGAAGCAGCGCGGATCAGCTCCCTGGACTGGTGAGTATATTGATCTTCTTTGGGGGGTAGTCGCGACAGGGGGGGTTGACCGGCGGCAGCGGCGGGGGCGGCGCATGCGCAGCAGGACAGCGGGGTATTCTTTCCAAAAAATACCCCGATGATGGTGCGGAGTATCATCACAGGGACAGAGTTTGACCGCAAGCTCTGTCCCTGCACGCGATAATTGATACATCCCTGCGATTTAATCAATTATCGCAGTGCGAGTTGGGGCAATTTTATCACCTGTCATCCGCATCCTGGATGCGGATGGTGATAAATAGGCCCCCAAAGCTGTTGCCACTTCCCCATGTATATCTGTGTACAATCTAGTTACTGACAAGCACCTTGAGTCCTGTTGGAGAAAGAGCGCGCTATATAAATAAAATTATTATTATTATTATTATTATTGTCCATGACATACGTCTTAATATTTGACAGAGTAGAATTGTTTTTCCAAGTTGAGCATAAAATACAAAGCTCCAAATGTTGGTTTAAATGTATTTTTTATTTCTTTCATTTTTATATTTGTCTTTAAGTTTGCTATTACAAAGCTAATATACACTTTTACACTTATTCTGATGGATACTGCTACTTTTAAGTGTCAACCCTGGGAGACTCAGACTCTGAAAGATATATTCTATGGACATTTGGAGGTAGCATTATTCACAGATGCACAGGGGGGGGGGGGGGGGGGTAATGTAGTGCTGTACGTCCACATGATTTATAGATTGCTGTTTGAGGAACATCAGTGTAAAGTAGAAGCCAGTGTCCTGTGTAATTATTTATTGAAACTGCTCGGCTGTCTGCATGTTGGTAGAATGACCTTGACTTGCGCAGTCTGCTAATCTTAGCCTCTAATTAAGCAAACATTATCGATTAGAGCAGAGGTGGCCAAATTCCAGTCCTCATGTACTCCTAACAGCCCATGTTTTCCAGATCTCCTAGCTGGTGCACAGGTGAGTTCATTCAGAACAGTCGCTTTAAAACATGGGTCTTTAACCTGCGGCCCTCCAGCTGTTGTGGAACTACACATCCCAGCATGCCTTGCCTCAGTTTTAGCATGCCTTAATAGCAAAACTGTGGCAGGGCATACTGGGATGTATAGTTCCACAGCATCTGGAGGGCCGCAGGTTGAAGACCCATGCTTTTAAAGATTCACAGGAGTTCTGGCACATCACTCTGCTATGTACCTCAGCCACTCAAAGCAGTGGAGAGGCTGTTCTGCTGGCCATACACTAGGAGGATATCTGGTACGAATGCAGGATTTGGACACGTCGAACGATGAGCTTTACAGGCATCAGGCATATTTGGTCATACAGACATTAGGGTTCACGGCTTATTTGGACATATAAGGCTATTTCACACTAGCCAGTTTTGACCGGCACGGCAAACTCCCGGACACCTTTTTGCCATGCTGGGATTGTAGTGAATACTTAAGCCAGTTGAGTCCTTTAACACGGCACGGACTCGGCCCGGTCGCCGTGTAGCAGACGGATCTATCCACTGAAGAGGATGGCTGCCGGCCTGTGGCCTTCCCTGAAGCCAGTGGAGTGTGTGTTTGAATGTGCTCTTTTACACACACCGGGTTTTTGTGCCGCTGGTACTACTGCCGCACATGCGCACAGCATTAAACGCGGCTCAAAGCCATTGTGTGTAAAAGGCACTGCCGAGCGACAAAAAAAGTCAGACTGCCGGATTTTTGCCGGCCGGTCAAAACCGGAGTGTGTGAAATCAGCCATAGGGAGTAGGGACCTCAGCTTATTCGCCCATCTAGGCAGCACGGAGCGCGGCTTATACAGCCGTCCAGGCAGCAGGGAGCGCAGGTTATAAGGCCATCACAGGCAGCAGGGAGCGCAGGTTATAAGGCCATCACAGGCAGCAGGAAGCACGACTTATACAGCCGTCCAGGCAGCAGGGAGCGTGGCTTATACAGCCGTCCAGGCAGCAGGGAGCGTGGCTTATACAGCCGTCCAGGCAGCAGGGAGCGCGGCTTATACAGCCGTCCAGGCAGCAGGGAGCGCGGCTTATACAGCCGTCCAGGCAGCAGGGAGCGCGGCTTATACAGCCGTCCAGGCAGCAGGGAGCGCGGCTTATACAGCCGTCCAGGCAGCAGGGAGCGCGGCTTATACAGCCGTCCAGGCAGCAGGGAGCGCGGCTTATACAGCCGTCCAGGCAGCAGGGAGCGCGGCTTATACAGCCGTCCAGGCAGCAGGGAGCGCGGCTTATACAGCCGTCCAGGCAGCAGGGAGCGCGGCTTATACAGCCGTCCAGGCAGCAGGGAGCGCGGCTTATACAGCCGTCCAGGCAGCAGGGAGCGCGGCTTATACAGCCGTCCAGGCAGCAGGGAGCGCGGCTTATACAGCCGTCCAGGCAGCAGGGAGCGCGGCTTATACAGCCGTCCAGGCAGCAAGGTTGTTCTAAGGTTAGGTTGAGGAAGGGGCAGGCTTAGGCTGAGGGTTAGGCTGCGGGAAGGTAGGGTTAAGTTGCAGGGGGGAGGGGAGGGGGTTAGGAAGGCAGGGGGCAAGGTTAGCATATGTTTGAATGGAGCATATAAATCTGAATTTATTTTGTAGGTCTTCTCACTGCGGTCTACCCAATACTATTATATTTTAGTTTGGCTGGAATTACCCTTTTATAGTGCATGATCTTACTGTGGGCAGCCAAGAATAATACTCACAATGTAAATATAGATCTATAAACAGTGAGTGCAGTTTAGTTTCCGTTGCAGATGACAAACGCTCAGTGCTTGGGGAAGCGAGATCTCTGCACCTGAAAATGTGATACAAGCAGTTATTGAAGACAGAGGCATGGTGTCTATAATCCTGGTTATTCCTCACAGCAGAATGGGGAAAAGAGAAATCACTGCTGTTACCCTGCCACAGACACAAAGGACAAGGAGAATGTCCTACAGATGGGAGGCATTGGATATGCCGGCTGTCAGAATCCCGACGCTCAGCATGCCGGCGCCGAGATCCCAATAGCCGGCATACCGACAACTATTCTCCCTCTTGGGGGCTTCACGACACCCCTGGAGGGAGAATAAATAGCGTGGCGCGCGTGGCAAGGGGCTCTTTTGCGCTCGCCCCGACAGCCGGCATAAAGTAGTAGACCCCCTACAGACACCATGAGGAGCACTGCTACACTGTTGGAAAAAGGCAGGAATGGAGTGTAGGGGAAAGAAAGCTGTCGCTTATGGATGCCAGGAAACTGCTATTACAGCGAGTGTCACATAGCAATTTCCTATGTGTCTGTCGTGTGATGGCTGCATTCTACTGGCAACTATGTCGCAGCCAGACTCATCATAATCATATTGCTAGAGCACCACAGCTGATCACTTATTTTGCAAAGGAGCAGTCCCAAGAAGAAGCCACTTCGGATTAATGAAGTTGATGGAAGAAAACCAGTCGGCATTCCACTTAGGTAGTCACAGGAGGTATTTTCTTCCATGCTACCCACCATGCCATCCCTTGCCTGGTGGAATGACTACTTACTACAGCCATATGGCTGTCATGGTAGAAGAGGCTTTCTTTTCCATCTGGAATATCGAATAATCTGTTGAAAATTCTCCAAAGTGCCGCTTTCTCAGCATACAGTGCATCCAGAAAGTATTCACAGCGCTTCACTTTTTCCACATTTTGTTATGTTACAACCTTATTCCAAAATGGAATAAATTATTTTTTCCCTCAAAATTCT